>NW_007259473.1:288052-335148 GCF_000164805.1 Carlito syrichta
TGGTGGTGGGGGTGGGATGGAAAGCACAGACAGAAGAGCTGGGAGATGGCACAGATGCACCAACTAAACAAGTACGTTAATGTGTTAGAGACAGTGGCAGCCATGTTTTATGCTGTCTGAGAATAGATTAATATACTGAGAAAGGGAAAGGCTCTAAAGAACCCTGAGGTATTGGATTAGAAATGAAAATACCTCTTTGAACACATGTTTCTAATAGGCACAGATAGAGACAGCATTTTTCAATAGTGATTATACACTGGGGAAATCTTGCTGATGCCTCTGATCAGTGGTGGCTGGGGTCAGCATCCCGTGCCCCCTGCTGGGACACCCAGAGAAGAACGTGTACCTGCCAAGAAGGCATGGCCCAAGTCAGTCCACGAGGGGCACTGGGAGGTCTAGGTGGTGGAGGCTCACCTACAGAATGAAAGTCCTGTATTTTTTTGGAATATCAGACATAAAGGCAGAGGAAGACTAGGGAATATTCCATTTTGAAGAAGACTAATGAGACATGTCAACTAAATGCAGTACATGTTGCTGGAGAGTATTCCAAACACAGAAAGAGACCTCGTTGAAACACCTGAGGAAATAGGAATGGGGTCTGTGGATAGGATGGTCATGTTACATCAACAGTGATATCCTAATGGAGGAGCAAATGTGGTAAAATGCTAAAAGCTGAGAAATCTGGGTCCAGGCAATGTGGGAGTTCTCTGTGCTGTTCTACCCTTCTCTGTAGGCCTGAAACAATTCCCAAATCTAAATAATTTAAAGAGCAAAAGAATTAATTCTGTTCTACTGAAAATCTTTTCAGTTCATCCTGTTCAAATGACTATCTCCGTGAGTTCTAGCTCAGTTTCAAGCAATCACGTTCTTAGGTTAAAACTGCTGTTTAAGACCTCAGCCTGGGAGGCTGTTTACCTCCCATCAAATTATTTTGAATTATTGGTACCAATGTAAATGGAAAGAAACTACACCATAGGTAAACATAAGTTCCCGTGTCAAGATGCCCCGTTTTTATTGAATATACTAGTAACAACTAGAAAGACTCTGTGCTTAAAGTGCCAAGGGAATAAGCAGACTGAACTGGCTGGCTAGGCTTGAAGATGACACCAGTCAGATCAAGGTGATTCTGATGCAAGTCGAGCACAGGCCAAGACTGTATCCCAGCACTTGCCAATCATCTTGTGAATGAAGACTATTCAATCCCATCTTGATCTAGCAAGGGCATGTAGGTGGCTGGTTGCAAGCCCACCACTGCAAACAAAGAGCAGCTCCAAGAAAAGGATTCACATAAGCAGATGAGTGAAGACCTCATTACATGTAACAGGGTCAGTCTTTATGTTCTGGGACAAAATAGTGCATAGGGATGGTACACTAGGGAAAAGAACACAAAGATTTTTAGAACTCACATAATCCTTGTGAATCAACGTAATTAAAATATTACAAATCTGTTCAATTTTCAGTTTTACTACAGAAAAGGCTATCATTTTACAGTTTCTAATAAACTAGATAACCAAATTAAGAAACATTATGTTATGAAACATTCATGCAAAATTAAGGAACATACACCCAGAGTCGACTATTTTCAATTCCATGGGCAACATGAAATGGTGCTTTAAAAAAAGCAGGAAGGGATCTTGTTAAGGAAAAAGGTGACTGTCACAGGAAGGAGGACTGCCCACATTCTAAAGCAAATATATAGTTATGCATCACTTTTTTTTTTTTTTGAGTTGGAGTCTCACTCTGTTGCCCAGACTGGAGTGCAGTGGCCGCTCCCGGCCACCGCAGCCTCGACCTGCTGGGCTCCAGCAATCCTTCCGCCTCAGCCTTCCAAGTAGCTGGAATTACAGGCATGCGCTACCACACCCAGCTGATTTTTTGATTTATTGTAGAGATGAGGTCTCGCTGCCCAGGCGGGTCTCGAACCCGCGGGCTCAGGCAATCCACTCACCTCAGCTGCCCAAAGGCGTGGGATTACAGGCTGAGCCACCAAGCCCTGCTGTTATGCATCACTTAATGACAGGGATACATTCTGATTGATTCCGTTGTGTGACTATGAGATAGTAAACTTACATAAGCCTAGATGGTACAGCCTACTATACACCCAGTCTAGAGGATATAGCCTATTGCTCTTAGGCTACAAGTCTGTACAGCAAGTTACCATCCCCGAATACTGCAGGCAATTGTGACACAATGGTATTTGTATACCTAAACATGTCCAAACATAAAAAAGATATAGTAAGAATGCAGTTGGGCATGGAGGCTAATGCCTGTAATCCCAGCACTTTGAGAAGCAGAGTGAGAGGACTGCCTGAGTCCAGGGGTTTGAGACAGCCTAGGAAACTAGGTGAGACCTCATCTCTACAATAAATAAAAAAAATTAGCCGGGTGTGGTAGCATGTGCCTGTAGTTCCAGCTACTTGGAAGGTTGAGGCAGAAGGATTGCCTGAGACTGGCAAGTTGAGGCTGCAGTGGCCATGAGTGTGCCACTGCACTCCAGCCTGGGTAGCAGAGTGAGACTACGACTCGAAAATAAATAAATAAATAATAATAATGATAATAATAATAATAATACAGTATTATAACCTTGTAGGACCACCATCAAAGACTGAAATGTGGTTATGAGGAATATGGTTGCAATAGCAAATCACAGGTCCATTTCACTCGCCCATGGACACTAAGGGTCAAGAGACCCAGGCCCAAGGACGTGAGAGTGACAGCTGGGCAATGAAGCACAACAGGAACTGTCAGAACACAATGAAAGTGACCAGTTAATTCCCTACAACTTTGACAAGCATGATTATGACTCAGGTTAAGATTCAGATTTAAATACAACAGGCATTTATTAAACATCTACTCTGTGTCCAGCACTCTCTAGGTGTTTCGAAACACTTTGTTACAGAAGCTTCACAATAACCTTTGGCATTAACACAGAACACTGTAGATAGAGAGGCTTCCTACTCAGGGAGAAAATCTTGCAAAAAAGTAAGCACACCAAATTCCTCCCAGGCCCAGTCCCTCACCTCCAGCAATGCCATCATCATAAAGGCAGGCTGTTCCCAAGGGACCAGATAAGCAAGACACAAGCAAGGTGGTGGCACTCATCAACCCATCTAAAGTTGTGTCATCATGTGTCTACCATGTGGTCTGGCACTGATACAGCAGAGAGTGGTGACTGAGGACACAGAGCCAACATGTCTGGGCTCATACCTCTCTCCACCAGTTGCCAACCCAGCACAAGTCACTTCATCTCTGTATATCTGTTTCTTCATTTGTAAAAGTAAGGACAACATCAGAATGTGCCTCGGAGTTGTAAGCGTTAAATAAGTCATAACATAAAGTTCTTACAATGAAGTCTGGCACAGAAGATAGCAGAAAATAAAAGGGGTGCATTCAACAAATAACGTAATGTACTCTAAATTAATAAAGAAAACGCTACACTCAGATTTCTACCATGTCTGTGTAAAGTAAGTAGTTTTACATGCTTACAAAAAATTGCATGTGACTTGCAATCCAGACAGATCATCCTTCTAAAAGGTTTCATTCAGGAAGATTAAACTGAGTTAGACTAGACTGGATAGCTCACAAAATGCATTTCTTAAAAAGACTAGACTTATTTTAGCAGATAAAAATATAAACACTCTAAAGGAAATTTACCTGAAAAGCACCATCCTGTTTCTCTCTCTCTCTCTCTCTCTCACACACACACACACACACGGAGTTTAAATGTTCAACAATTAAGCTGTGGTTAACTTCAAAATCTATCTGCTTTTTCAGGCTAGCCAAAACTTCGATTTTTCTAGCTTCTGGTGCTATGATAACTGCCTAGCAATTTAAGTAAAATTGGCCCTCACCTCAGAATAAGCAAGCGTGATATGTTCATATATTCCCTGGTGGTGGTGAATGGCATCTTCTAGATCCTGCAGCTCTGAAGGAAGATCCACTTCACCGCAGGCTTTACACCACGAATCCACATTGCTCATATACTTGGAAGGTTAAAAAGAGAGAGACAGAGAGAGAATTTCAATCAATGACAATTTATTTTTTATGAAATATTTATTTATGAAGTATTTTTGAACACGGTTTTGAAAATTAGGGTAGTTGGCGGAGATTCTAAGACTGTAACAAGGTTGAATCTCCAGCTCAAATGGCATGAATGTGAGTTCTAAAACCTGACTCCTGAACTCCACCCCAGAGTGGGTTCTGGCAGGACTGGGTTGGGGCTCAGAAACCTGCATTTCAGATGAATGCCTCAGTGGTGCTCCGACCCAGCTCTGGGCAGCACACTGGAGCAGCGCAGTCCTGCATGGTCTATTTTGGGCATTCCAGTTGATTCTCCCAATCCACCTTCAAATCAAAGCACACAGAATTCCTCCCATGCCCCGTCTCTCACTTCTAGCAATATACCATCATGACAAAGGCATGCTGTTCCCAAAGAGCCAGATGAGCAAGACACAGGCAACCTGGTGGCACTCGTCAACCCATCTAAAGTTGTGTCATCAGGCATCTACCATGTGGTCTGGCACAGATACAGCGGAGAGCGGTATCCTAGAACATGAAGCCAGCCTTCCCTAACTGCATCCCTAACTGCCCTGCACTCCCAGCAAAAAGAACACTGAGACGACTCTAGGCCTCAACCGTGGTTACAGGATGTATGTGACTTCTCCCTGGAGCTGTTTTTCAGCCTTCCTTCCTTGCTCTTACATTAAGAGACTAATGAAAAAGTCTCAGGTATCTAAAATCATCGCCTAACATTAGGAAGAGCGGCCAGCCCATCATGCTACCCTACCCTTTCAAAAGGAAATTAACACCAGAATTAAAAGGGAGCCTAAACTTCTGGGCAGTGAATCTCAGAAATCCTCAGGAGGCAGAGAGGCAGCAGTATCGTTCAGGTCTTTCCCAATTTGCATGTAAACGAGAAAAGTCCATGCCGCATTAACAGTCCTCCCAATCCAATCTCACCTCAATCTCCTTCACTGCAACCACATCTCCAGGATTCATCAATAGCTGATAAATCACTGACAAATTTCCTAGGGAGAGCTTATCAGAATCCATTACAGTTAAGTGCCAAAGGTAAGTGCAGAGGGCCCAATTAAAAACGCTAATTCAATTAAATCTAATAGATACCAACACATTTCCCTGGCTTAACCTTTTTAACAGCAGTTTCTCATCCGTCTTTATATTTAGCAGGGAATGCAGAGGAAGGCTATCTAAAATGCAATAACTAGCCGGGCTCAGTGGCTCAGTCTGTAATCCCACGCCTTTGGGAGGCTGAGGTGAGTGGACTGCCTGAGCCCATGGGTTCGAGACCCGCCTGGGCAGCAAGACCTCATCTCTACAATAAATCAAAAAAATCAGCCGAGCGTGGTAGCGCATGCCTGTAATTCCAGCTACTTGGAAGGCTGAGGCGGAAGGATTGCTGGAGCCCAGCAGGTCGAGGCTGAGGTGGCCGGGAGCAGCCACTGCACTTCAGTCTGGCCAACAGAGTGAGACTCCAACTCAAAAAAAAAAAAAGCAATAACTGATTGTCCAGAGAGGAAATGTGCTGTAATTCTCTTAAAATATAGTAAGAATTGCCTCTCAATTATTTATGGTATTTTAAGATCTTAAAATAGACAAGTCGCCCAAATAATAATTGTTAAGAAAATTCCTGATTATTAATGTAGTAGTTCACTCAAAAAAATCTGTATGCAAACCTTAGGGTTTGAAACCAATTCACATGGCATTAAGTTTCACCTGATGGTGGTTTCTAAGTACTTCTTGGGTAGAGTGTTCTATAAATGTCAATTAGGTCGGGTTAGGGGAGTCTAAGCATTTTGGAGCTCTATTTCATTCTATCATCTCATACTATTGCATTTAATACCAATTATTAAATTATTGTCTTAAAATTATTGTATTAAAATACAAATTGATTGGGGTTAACCATCATCATTAATAAGTTATCAAGCCAGGCTCGGTGGCTCAGCCTGTAATCCCATGCCTTTGGGAGGCTGAGATGAGTGGATTGCCTGAGCCCGCAGGTTCGAGACCCGCCTGGGCAGGCGAGACCTCATCTCTACAATAAATCAAAAAATTAGCCGGGTGTGGTAGCACGCGCCTGTAATTCCGGCTACTCGGAAGACTGAGGCGAAAGGATCGCTGGAGCCCAGCAGGTCGAGGCTGCAGTGGCCGGGAGCGACCACGGCACTCCAGTCTGGGCGACAGAGTGAGACTCCAACTCAAAAAAATAAAAAATAAAAATAAGTTATCAAATCCAAGTCAACAATTAATTGCTCCTAAACAACCCAAAATCAAGAAGAATTACAACATATTGTTAAGATCAAAATGCTTCTGATAGAACAAGGTAAAAATAGATTGTGTTAATTTGTTATATAATATCTCACAATTTAATGAGAAGTATTAGGCTAATATATCACATCAAAATCATTATTAAAATATATTCAACTCCAATTTTTGATGCAACCAATAAAGAAAAAAAAATTCAGGAAGTTTTATATATGCCTGTAATTAGAAGTAACTTATAATTTCTTAAAATATCCCAAGAGGACACTGATTATACTTATATATTAAAAAAAGTGTAGCCAGGTTTTAAGTACATAGGAAAGGGTAATTTGCCACGTGGAAATCTTGTGGACAAAGAATTCTGCCCTTTTGGGGGGTTAACACAGCTCAATGATAGAAATGATGCTGGCCATGGTTTTACAAGGAGTTTAGCACAAGCACTGTTTTCCTGTCCTTTATTTCTAAGAAGGCAACCCTAGACTTCAAAGGGCAAGCTCTAGGCCTCAACTGCTTTCTGAAAGGCTGAATACCCAGAGGGTCTGAACCCAACACCACCACACAGCAATGCCCATTCAGAGATCCACATAACAGGGTGTTAACAGGTATTCCACAAAGAAAAGACACCCTGAGGTCAAGTTTGTTGTCAAAATTCACCTACAGAATAGTCTCTTCAAACCTTCTAATATGATAATGTGCACCGTAAATGGGGGGCCTGGTATCTGTTTCTGAACTTACTTCAACAGTCTACTATACTCCTGCTACCTTCCCACACACACACGTACACACACATACAGGTTACTCTTACACACATACCTACACCTTGCCCTCATACACACAAACACACCTTACCCTCACACACATACACACACGTACACACATACCCACGTATACCTTACTCTCATATACATACACACATGTACACACATACATACACCTTATTCTCATACACATACACACACATACCCACACACAACTTACCCTCACTACACATATGCACACACTACCATCTTGAAAAAGCCCACGTTGGGACTGCATATCGGGGGACCATATCTAGCAGAGCCTGACACTTAGGAGATGACAATGACATAAGGTGGTTACTGTAGTCTAATGAGATTCAAGCAGCCAGCTTAGTATCTGATGATTTAAGAGCACAGGAGATCAAAATATGTGAATGTGTAGCATCTGATGAACTAGGGGTAAAGACAGAAGCATGCAAGAGAATAAGCACTGCTCCAGGGATTCAGATCAGGGTCCTGCTTCAGAACTGGGGTTCTGATGCTGAGCAGAATTGCGATTTTTAAAAAGTGTTGCTGAATAAAAGATAAAAGAAGTCTGGGTCACCCAGTGTGCAAAATAGAGGCAAGCAGAGGAGGGAAACATGATTGATAGAGACAGCTTTAAGAGGAGACTTTTAATGATTAATTAGCAGATTGATCTTCCTAAGCATTTATTCCACTACTCTCCATCTGCTGAGATGAGGAGCCTCCAATCTGGGATCCTCATCCCCAGCGCCTCACCTGAGCACAGGTACTTGGCTGAATTTAGGAGACAACAGACTGGAATTTCCAAGAATGAGAACTCTGAACTATAAAATTTTTTGTAAAATGTGAAATTTTATAAGAATATTAATGTACATGTGAACTAGTTTGTTAATATGTCAGGAACTGGCAGAATTAACCACAGATCCCAATGAAAGTCCCAGCTTTGGGAACATGGGCAAAAGACTGCCCATATAGATTCTCAGGACCAGCCCCATCTGCTCCACTGGGCCAATTTAAGGAGGAAATGGGATTTCATGTTAAGATCTCTATAAATGTTAAAACTGTACAAATACTAGATGCTACTTTATTTTTGGTACTTTTCAAAGTATAGAGTCCCTTGAAGTCATAGATAAATTAAGGTGATGAGATTATGGTTCACTCTGAAGGTAAACTTCTGTTCATGCTAACAGAGAATTCTGGAGTGATGGAAGTGTATATCTTTGTTAATACTGTAGCCACTGGCCACACATTGCTTCTTAGCATGTGCAACATGGATAATGTAAGCATGCAAATGAATTCTAATTTAATAAAATTATCTTATCATCTTATTTTAATTTTATCTAACTTTAAGTTGTTTAAATAGCCGCACGTGAGGACTGGCTATCACACTGGACAATGCAGCTCAAGGTCACATAAAAGAAGATTTGAAGGTATGACAAAATCAAGTCACTTTACTGCTTTGTCTTATAAAAAGTAATTCTAATCATATTTGCTGTGGAAGCTTCTTAATGTCAAGGGGCTGTCCTGTGGATACACCACATGGCCAAGCAATGGCTGGACTCCTGAACAACATATACTGGTAAAATCACTATACTGCAGTCATGTGTGTCTCCTTATTTGCAAACTGATCTTCTGACCCCATCCCTACACCCTCGAGGGGGGCATGAGAGGAATGGAAGGGACATCTTTGAAAGTATAGCATTTATGAAACATCATTCTCATCTAGTTTTAACTTCAAGCATTGTGTTTGTAAAACTGTAAGCAAATACCAACACAAGAACACCCACGGAGACACAGGACAGGGCTGGGTGACCCAGCTAATAGCTGTAATCCTTACTGAGAAAGCTGTTGCCATTAGTAAGCCCGTTAACCATGGGGTCACACATTTGAGTCCTATGTCTCCCTAATCAGATTTAAATTCCTCATGAAAACTCTGGATAGGGTTCAGAAAGGTGGCTATGATGGAAACCTAACCTGTGACGACTAATTTTCTGGTCCTTTCCAGACTGAGTTTATGAAAACAGCTTATGCATAACTAGAAGGCAAAGCATTTAAAAGAAGTGAATGCACTTGACTACTGCTGTAACTGCTCTTCTGGGAAAAGGAAGCTGCTCTAGTAGATGAGATGATCTTCCTCCAAGCAGCAGAACCTCAAGGATCTTACTTTTGTTCAATGAGGGGAAAGAGACACAACACATTTTTACTTGCAAGTAAAGAAACTTTCTGAAGGCATCCTAACGTCTCTACATCCTAACTGCTCTACATTTCAGTTGTCTGGGTATAGGTCTCGTCACTTCCTCAAGGCTCCTAAAACACACTGGGCGCCTTCTTCACTAGGCTACTCTGTCCACTCAACATGCACTGAGACCTCAAGTCCTGCTACAATTTACCCAGGCTCTCATGCAATTCTGTTCAATTATGTATTCATCTAGTTTAGTTTCTTTCAAATCCCTCAACTACAGTCATTCATTTTACTCACAAGGAAACACCCCAGGGCTTTTTCAACTTTGCTGCATGTTTGAAATTTTTGATATATAAAATATTGTGGGGAATGCTCCTGGCACCCACACTTCTAAATTATTTTTAGGCAGGTCAGAGAAGCAATTAATCTTCTGGGCTTATTTACAATTCTGAATCCCATCATGTTTACAGAAGAGACTCTCTGTGTTATGTGTCAGTCTATCTGCCATCCACCCCCGCAGCTCGTCCTGTTTCAAATTTATTCATATTATCTTATGTCAAATGATCAAGTATATTACTACTATGAACAAGATAAGATCGGACGGGGACCAAAGAGTCACGAAGACGGTTCTGTTTTATGCTGAAGGAAGTTCCTCCTACTTTAAAAAGTTGTTTTAGTGAATGAACTTTTGTCTATCTTTTATTATAAAATTAGTTCAGTGCAATAAGATTAGAAATTAGGAAAATCCTTACCACTGAAACCTGAAAGTCCCCACTCACAGCTTTTACATAATACTATGAAGATTTTTAAAAATCTTTATATTCCTCTCAGTTTCCTCTCTTCCTTTATACTTTAAAGGTTTCTAGAGTTGAGATCACTGCTAATGAGTGTCTTGGGCAACACTGGGCACCCTGCCAAAATCCTAGGCAAGCTGGGGCCTCTATCTTAACTTTATGACTTCTTCACTCAACAGAGACTATTTCTAGATTAAAGAGATACTGGTTCCTACTTAAAAGCATCAGTGTAAATCCCTATGAATACAGTTCCCCCCACCAAAATTAATCCTGAGAAAGTTGTATCAATATTTTTCTTTTAAAATTAATCAATCATTTGCCTCTTCCCCAAATACAAGAGGGAATCACACTCAAAAATACAAAATTTATTTATTAAAAATTGGATATTTATTCTTACACGTTTAAACTTTAGTCATCTTCATAGTACTCTCCATCTGACGCAATACACATAACAAGATGCTTTTCCACTGCTCAAAACAGTTTGTGATATGGTCAATTTTGATGCTTTTTAGCGCTTCTGCCATTTTTTGTTTTACCTCTCCTTCATCAGCAAAATGTTTCCCTTTGAGGACTTTTTTCATCCAAGGAAACAAAAAAAAGTAGTTCAGGGCAAGATCAGGTAAATAGGAAGGGTGGGGCACAGGGGTCCTGCTGTTTTTGGTCAAAAACTGTTAAAACTGCTGAATATTCAGCTTGGTGTGGGCAGGTCCGCTCATAAATCACTCATTATGAAGTAGGCAATTGCGCTGAAAGACTCTCCAAAAGAAAATTCACTAAAGCCTAATGCAGTCTCTCAGAACGCTAGCTGGTACACTGATGCCAACAGGTTCCTAGAACACTGACCTAGCGGGGGAAGCCTATTCCACAGGGGGCCTGCTCGCTAAAAAACACCAAAAAATAAAAAGATAAGCCTGGGTTTTTTTGGACCCCCCCCATATGTCCTCCTAGTGGCTGAACATTCCTGTGCCCTTTCTCTGCATCTTGAAAAGCATTAATGTCATGTGCTGCTCACCTTCCACTAATAAAGTCTGAGTCACGGGCACATCTCTCATTTTGCTACTTTTCAAGTGTGTGTTGTTTTAGCAAATTTGCCTGAGTGAAGGCCTGGGGGAGTGTTAAGGGAATACATGACCTATACCTCTTAAACAAGAAATTTTGAAACAGCACATCTGCAAACATAGTCAAAGTGAAGTCAGAAGTCATGTAAATTATGTAATAATTGAGAAAGATGCAGAGCCTCCCTACGGTTGTGGGGGGCTAAAAACTAGATCTGTCTTTCCCCCAACCCTTGCAGCAGGGGATGGGGGACCGTTTGGAAATAATGTGAGAGGTGAAAACAGCTACTGGGGCTACCTCATCAACAAGGGTACCTGCATAATGACCGTTTGTATACCTGGCCCTGAATTGTACTCCACATTTTTTTTTTTAAAAGAAAACAGCTACTGTCCCCTCTGCATACCTTCCCTGCCTA
Organism: Carlito syrichta; assembly: GCF_000164805.1. NCBI lineage: Eukaryota > Metazoa > Chordata > Mammalia > Primates > Tarsiidae > Carlito > Carlito syrichta. Next base: position 299,540 of record NW_007259473.1, read on the forward strand.
GGCTGGACACTGTCACTGAGGAGCTAGTGCTTGGAGCTTGGCACACATCTTATGGCCATGAGAGAAAGAGGTCAAGCAAACTCGAGAGAAGCAGACGCCAGCCCTGACATAGCTGTGCAGCAAGAGTGCCTATACTTGCAGCTTCTCATTTTGTGAGGAAAGCAAACCTCTGGTGTTTAAACCACTGGTGGGCATTCTGTTATTTGCTGCTGAAGTATCCTAACTGGAATAATAAAAAGGTAACAATAAGGAGGAAGAGGAAGAAAAAAGGGCAGGGAGGAGGCAGAGAAGGGGGAAAAACCAGGAGCTACCAATTGTTAGTGCTTACTCTACACCAGGTACTGTGTAAGGCCCCTAATATAAACTATCACATTTACACGAGAAAACAATCCACCCAAGCAGGTACTTTCATTGCTACTTAGTGAGAAAACTAAAAAACAGAAAGGCTAAATAACTTGCCTAAGGTTCACAGCAAGGACTAAGAGACCTGGAATTTTAACTCAGGGCTGAGTGACTCTGAGCTCACACTCAGAGCTCACAGTCTGTGCTACACATCGGTCCTCCCAGGGTTCGGCACACATACTGAGATCCAGGAGGAGGACATCTTCCAGTTACCATTCGTGGGCTGGGGGCTTGAGGCACTGACCTTTTCAGCCTTCTGGTGGAAGATTGAAGACATGTCCAACAAGGTGCTGCGCTCATCCAGGGCTGCGGCGAACGCCTTCCACTCCTGCTCCAGCTGACTCGCGATCTGCCGGATCTGCTGAGAGGCGTAGTGGCCAGACTCCACCAAGCGGTTGGCCACCGACATGATGCGGTTTATATTTACATACACGTTCTGCAGAGGGCAGGACAAAAGGGCTCCTCAGGGGAAGCAGGTGGGAAGCTTCCTTCTAAGAAACCCAGAAAGCACTTGCCAAAACACAGCTACAAAGAATAATCACATTTTCAACAGGACAATCACCTGGTATATGATATTACACATATTTGCTCTCTGGATTTCCATCAACTTATTCCATTTCTGTTTTTAAAACTGCAACATTACAAATCAACTAATTGTTCAGCACAAAGCAATCAAATATACAAGTGGGAGCACACAAATAAAGTCTTACTCACTTCTTGGCTTCAAATACCAAAAGGGTCCAGATGGCAAGCCTGACAAGCAGTCACGCAGAACTGAAGAGACCAGGCATTTCAGTTTTTAACTAGAACCCAGAATATGTACTTAGCAACCAAAGGCTATTTGTGTGAAAACAAGCCCTCCTTTCTGCATAAGCCCAAGTCACCTTTTAATGCCAATAGAAAATATTCTGTGAGTACATCCACTTTTTCCCAGGAATATGAATTGAGTTGGAAACACAACAATGCTATGTTCAAATTTTAAATAAAACTTAAGGATACAAGGATTAAAAAAAAAAACTCACTCTTTTTACAAAGCAAGTTCTTACTATAGAGTTTCCCTTTCCACCTCCAATCTTCTTTAAGGTTCAGTATGGCATCGAGGGAGTGGGGGACTTCACATGTCAACACATCCCAAGTTGTTCCTTCATGTACTTATTCTTTTTGTGACTGTCACCACATCACTCCTCTCTCTGGGTTCCCCAAAATCATAGACCCATCTTGGGCTTCTCCTAATTTTGCCCCTAATCTTATTACCTGACTATCCAAATTCCTCAATGTTTTCCTTCTTCTTCCCTTCCTACACAATCCCTCTGAGTCAGTCTCCCACTGCCTCACATGGAGACCCCTGCCGCAGCCTCCTCTCTGTCCCTTGGCCTGCAGTCCACCCAAATAAGTGGCCTAAGGAACTCACTTGCCCATTCTTTTTCTGTAGCTTCTTTTATTCATCCTTTTCCTCTATTTCTGACACAAACCACAACTTGGTGGATCGCCTTGGTCTGAGATTAGAACTACAGGACTCTAGTCTCTGAGGTGCTTTTCTGGGCTGCATCTGAAGCCTAGAATCAGATGACAGACACGGCACCTCTGAAGTGGCAGGAAGAGGCTGTGACAGTCATGCCAGGCTCCACGGGGAAGACCTCCCGGGCGTTAATGCTCTAACTGGCAGCCTTTAAGTTAAAAGCAGTGCCTCCTGTTCTCACGTGCATTCTCTCTTTCCCCCCCTCCTAGAAAAGTGACAGGTGACTAGATTTGCTCATTTTACCTTTCAAGATACAGATATCCCTACAGAGGAAAAACCTATGCAAAAGATCTGCTAGGAAGAACACAAAAGGATGCCCTCTGCTGGGATCCGGAGAAGAGCTATCCACTCACAAGGCTCTGCTGTGAGGACCACTGCTCACACTCTTCCATACTTGCATTCTGTCTTACTTTTATATCCCAAACAGACTGTACCAGTCTCTGTATGATCCTTTTTCTACCTCCCCATCATTTAAAGCACACATAAAGGAGTATGGTGGCCCACAGCCTAAATAAGTCACTGGTATTCAAGTATGGCAACATGCAATTCCCTAAATTAAAAGTGTCTATACCTAGATTTATATCTTCATAGCTTTATTAATATTCATTATAGTAGAACGAGCATAATTACTGGTCTCCTCTAATATGCTTACTTTAAAGACTATTGCTTACTAGTATTTAGTATTTCTATTTTGTCTAAAAGTGTTCAAAACACTGCAGATAGCAGGAGAAGAGGCTGGAGGTTGAAAGGTCTTGCTCTGCATAAGTATATGTCACAGATGGGTACTAAAGATCCGTGGAGGTGTTTAGCCCAAGGGGCAGGACAGATCCAGAAAGCTACCAGGGAGGCATCACCAGTGTGGTACAAAGTCACCATATTCATCTTAACTAAAATATTAACTTAGAAAAGTAACAGAAGTAAATTGTAGAAAATAAGAAAACATATGTAAACCTAAAAACAATAGACATAACCCATATTTTCAAGCTTCCTAACTGCTTTAGTGTATTTTTAATCTTACCATCATTGGTAATAATGATCATTTGGCCAGCACTTACTAGATGTCAAGCATTACGTTTAGTGTTTTCCGTCTATAGAATAAATAAAATAATGTAATACTATGAGTCCCCACTTTACAGACTAGGAAACTGAGGCTCAAAGAGGTTAAACTGCCTACTCAAGGTCAGATGGTGAACAGCGGAGTCAGAATTTAAACCTCCACATCCTTAAGCCATTTCCTGTCTTCCACACTAAGCTTCCTATTCTCTTGATCTCTAAATCTGTTACTAACAATACTGAGAAAGGGGAAAAGGAAGAAAATATATTTCTGCTCATTTCTAGAATATATTTTAGTCTTTCTAGTTCTTAACATATATGGTATAGTAGACGGAATGTGCCTTTTGCTACTAGTTGAAGTTTCAGAAGCTTCTGAAAAATTGATAATAATTTTTTACAAAGAAATTTTTACTTATCCCCAGGTTTAATGATTTAAACCAGAAATTCTCTTGCCTCAAACTCTAGAACAGATACAAAACTTTATGGTTTTCTTATAGTTTACATTTAGCAATATAAACTATAAAAGTTTACATTGCTAAATCTTATCTTTGAAACTATATAGATGCTAGCACTTAGCTGACCAAACTTTAATGGCATCTTCCTGAGTTAATTAAATGAAGACCCTGTCGTCATATTGCTTAATGCTCCATAACTTAATGCTTAAGAGCAGTTAATCCCCACAAGCTTGGCTTGAAGTCTGAAGCAAACTTCTTGTCCTTGAAGAGGAAGTTTCTAGAAGCTTAACAGAAGTAAGCACATATCCTATAGAACAAGGCACAGGTTTATTTATTAACAATGTAACAAAAGTGTTACTCAACACTCAATGTTTTTTGGTTTTGTTTTTTGTGATAAAGTCCTACAGCAACTCCTATCTGGTCTATAGGATTCTGCAATAGTCACAACAAGGGTAGCAGATGCATCAATCTCAAAGAGAGCCATGAAATTGCAGGCAAGCCTGAGGGTCAGATCCCCATCCTCTAGCTCAACTTGGAAGGATATCTCATGTTTTAGGAAAACTGTAGTGTGCCCTTGAGGTAAGCAGCAGGCTGTCTTCTTTTCTGTCATGAACAGCAGCCAGCAAATTGGTAGCGGTCCGTTCAGGGGACTCACTGTGCCTCAGAACTTTGCTGAAGCCCGGCAGGCTCCTAAACAGCAGAGCACAGGAGCCAGCAACAAAAGCATCCATGATGAACTAGCCAAGTAATAGGTTCAAGTTTCACTGGTTGGTCTATTTGCCTACTTTGGTTTTTATTTGTTTAAAACTTAAAACAGGATACTTAGGCACTCTGGAGAACTCCCTACACGTGAAGGTAGCTGCTACAACCAAAACAGTCATGCTGAAGGTCCCACATTGCCTCCTTTGAGTTTGCCAGGATGTGACTTGCTAAGTACCTCCCATTTGCTAAATCACATTCACACACAAGGGTCCATCTGCTCTGACCACATCTTACCATGCAGTTCATAGCAAAGTGATTGTGCTGTGTCTGAAGCTCCATTGCATGAGGGTGGCTGGTCCCAATCTCCGTGTAGCTGTTTAGAAACAGGCCCTTGTTGTGTGTGATCCAGTCAAACATCTACCGGAAGGAAAAAGATAGCCTGGAATCACTCCAGAAAGAGAAATGGCTGATGTAGGTCCAGGGATGTGGCCATACACGAAAGGGCGACTTCCTACCTCTGACAACTCAGGCATTTGGACACGGGAAAGTCTTTCCTTCAAAGAACAAGTCAGCAGTTCTGAACTTGCAAAATTTACCAGAAAATCTTATCTGACATGTTCCTCTTACAGAAGGGGAATTAAGAAGCAGATAAGTAAAGAGATGTATTCTAATACCCCAGGCTAATTAAAAACTCTGATCTTCTGATTCTCAGGCCAGCCTCCCTGCCATGCTGAACTGCTTAATTTGCCACACTGCACTTCAATTAAAGACCCATTAGGTGAAATTAGGGACTTACAGGTCTCTGGATGGGTTTTGCTATGTCCTCAGGTTACTGACAGCAATACCAATGACTAAAAGATTACACTCTTTAATACAAGAAGTATATAGAAATCTGTGCAAATGTAAACAGTAAAATTTACCATAAAAATAAAAAGGACTTGGGGAAAAAATTATCTTGAGGTTCAACATAGTACTTGGACAAAAATGTCAATTAAGATACCCACAAGGAAAACATTTAGAACAACAGAAATGACTATTGCTACGGTGACTTGAACCAGAATCCCAGAGACAGAGACCTATTTTTCTAGCAACTGGAAGGAAGATCTTCTAGTAACCTTGACAAGGCACTACTTAAAACAAAAGTACGCTGACAACTATGTTAAACATTTACCAAATAAAAATACTAGATTATCACCTTTTGAAAGGTCCTATTCAAAGAGTTCTAATGTGTTTTTTCACTTTTACAAACTATCCTCCTGTCTATGTAAAACGAAATGCAACAAGCTCAAATAAAAAATAATTAGTTCACCCACATTCATGGCTTGCAACATATACCTACAAATAAGCATCCTGTTTTCACATTGCTAAGACTTAATTAGCCAGTAATTAACAAAAAGTCACTATGACCAGTTGGTTTGTCTGGTGCACAAGAATAAAACATGAGACCACAGGTGATTATTGCCTGCATGATTCAGAAACTGTTACTTTTAACACATTGCTCACCTTTACTCTTAAAACATACTCCATAGATCGGAATGGTGTTCTGTCACTGGCTTTGTATGAGTGGAAGAGCAGGTACAGCAAAGTACTTACATAATTATTGCTTTCAGTAACATAATCCTATGAAGTTTTTACTCTTTTAACTGAAAATAACAATCCTGTCTTTCTTACAGGCAGACACTTTACAGCAAACCACCCATAATTTCAACTCAAAAGTTCTAAAATAGTACTATATTGCATGGGTAAAACTAGACAACAGACTTAAGTGCTGTCTCTGAACCGACTCTCACTGATTTGGAGCACTTCAGGAGGCGTAGGCTCCCAAGCTCCACTTTCCCTCTCCCCTGTCACCGACCCCACTGGCTTCCCCCATGGCCCACCAAGGCATCAGTCTCCCAACTCTTTACCTTCTCAGCATCCTGTTCAAACAGCCTCAGCTGAAAGCACTGGTCCAGCTTCAGCTTCCTCACATGCCACATTTGGTGCAGATGCTGCCGCGTCGAGTGCAGCCTGTCTAGCATGGTGGACACCTTAGGCAAGAGGTTCTGCAGGTCTGCATTGCCTGACCCCGAGTTCTTTTTGGGAAAGCTGTCACTGCTCTGAATCCTCTGAAGCAGCTTCTGTCCCTCTAAATCCAGGTCCTCAATGGGGGCCTTAATCACCTTCTTTTTTAGTTGGGAATGTTCCTCGATCATATTCCGAGCCCCCTCTAAATCCTGAGGCAGTTCCTTCTTAGCAAGGATGTCCTGAAGTTCCTCCAGCCGGGAGAGCATGTGGGTTGCATTGCTGATGTAGTCTTCAAAAGCAACTCTGATTTCAATCCATTCTTCGTGGTTGTATTCTAGGCAGCCATCAAACTCGGGAGTGAGCTGAGAAGGATCAACTACTTTGGTAAGGCCTTCTAAAGAGACCATATTTGTCTTAAGGGAAAAAAAATCACGTATGAGAAGAGGGACCAATTTTATGCAGTCTTAACATAATGTTATTTACAACGCTTAGTCACAGATTTTTAAAGTAATCTACTTACAGACAACATTAACATACCTGGTTCTGGCCCCATAAAAATAAAATGGATGACAGAAGCATTATTAGTACAATGAAAGATAAATCCATTAGAGCAACACATATATGTTAGTTGGAATACCTAAAAATGTAAAATCATATATTTCCTGAGAGCTAATGAAAGATTTCTTTCCAGGAATGTGGAGATTAAACCACTATCATAGGAACATTAAACTGGGAAATATGTTCTATTGCAGTACAGAGCAGACAATTCAGAAACTTCGCTTTCTTGGATGCATTCTTCTACCCATTCTTTCTCATTCACTTCATTCTAGTACCTCATTCCCAATAAAACTCCATGGAGGCTCTCTACCATCTACTGCCACATGAGCATCATGCTCCTGGGAGCCCAAGCCATTTTAAAGGCCATGTCCTCCAAGAACACTTACACGTGGGTTGTCTATTAAATGGTGAGGGCTACAACAGACCACCATCCTTCGTCTTGCCTATCCCACTACCCAACAAGTAATGGGTGATACAATATGAGTGACTTTTTTTAAAATTTATGAAATATTCAAGGATTAGCAAGAAAGCTGGAAGACGCTCATTTCACAGAGCTAAAGACGGAGGGAATGTTTCATTCACTGTAATAATCTGTTGCAATTCTGAACAGTCTGAGTGTTGTACATATTCTATACCACACTCCAGATTAACAGTGACAAAGTTTCAGCTAACTACAGTCCAAGCAAGAACTCTTAATTCCATCCTATCATAATGCAAGCATTTTTTTTTTTTTGAGTTGGAGTCTCACTCTGTCGCCCAGACTGGAGTGCAGTGGCCGCTCCCGGCCACCGCAGCCTCGCCTGCTGGGCTCCGGCGATCCTTCCGCCTCAGCCTTCCGAGTAGCCGGAATTACAGGCATGCACTACCAAGCCCAGCTGATTTTTTTATTTATTGTAGAGATGAGGTCTCGCTGCCCAGGTGGGTCTCGAACCCGCGGGCTCAGGCAATCTACTCACCTCAGCCTCCCAAAGGCGCGGGATTACAGGCTGAGCCACCGAGCCCGGCTTAATGCAAGCATATTAATATTAGTATGTGCCCCAAGAAAAACATGGGAGAGGGTGATTAAATGCAAAGACAAAGGGAAAAGTAAAAGAGATGCGGTCTAAAATCAAATGATAAACAGTGGAGTGCTATTTTGGCTCACTGGTTGGCATAAGCAAACAGTAAAAGGCAGCAGAGCTAGAAAGAGGGCTCCTCCTGAACCAGCACTTTTGCCTATAGTGTTCCTCTAGGCCTACCCCTGTCTCATGTACTGGACTTATAACAACCTGCATGGAGGCCATCGCTGGCAGAGAGCGGATGGTAATCATGCAGACGAGTTCAATAGAAAAACTGATATAGGGACCATTAAGGGGGAGATCAAAATTAAACTGGCAAAAAACCTGCAGGAATTATATTGCCAAACCATTTTTTTACTTAAAACATGTATAATTAATGCAACACACTTTAATTCTGCATCAAGAAAACAACTAAGACCCAATAAATTGTCCGCCAAAGTGACTTCTTATTGTGCATGAAGATAAAGGTTTATGGGTTTCATCTTTTATCTAAACCTCCTGAATGTGGCTTAAAGTAAAACTAAATTCAGATTTCAAATACAAAGCTCAGTACCATGGAAAGAGATGTAAAAATACAAGTGACAAACACGTGAAAACACTTTGAAGAGTAAAGCATATAACCTAAAGATTAAGTTTACTGTCTGGTTTGTTTAATAGCATTATGGCTGTTTATCTTAAAACACATGAATACAGTCACTGAAACCTAACATTTGAGCAGAGATGCCAGAAGAAGCAATCTATTCAACCAAAGTTTATTTTAATTTATTATTAGAAAATATTAAAATGTTACTATGGAATGGAGCATGAATCAAGATTCAAGCTGGCATGAATACTTTCTTCCCATAATCATCACATTAAACTAACTGCATCAAAAGCCTTGTCAGAACCTTGGTAGCTTAAGGAGAGGAGGTTACCGTGGAAAGGAAAATCAGTGAGCAGCCAAGGTTTGTTTTTTACCACTGTCTGAAAGGGAGCAATCTTGTGTGCCTGACTGAATTTATAACTCTGCACAGATTTTAATGGAATATCTCTATCTTCATAAGTGAGACCTACTATACAAAGTATACACCATCTCTCCATAATCTGTGACAGGATGAAACTCAGACTCCTCTGTATTCCTCCTTAGGATCTCCGAAGTTGGGCACTTCTCCCTAACATTCCCTCATCAGCAAAGCCACTTGTGCTGAATTTTAAGGTAAAGCTGTTTTGCCAAGTGAAAAACAAGAGCCAGGCTTCTCTTCTAAGGTACGTGCCTCACACCTCAGCAGCCCCCTCACCCAAATTCAAGAGCACTGAAGCCTGAACTCCCCCCGCTTAGGTAAAATGTTCCACAAGGATAATGAGCACAACTTGCTGTTTTACGCAGTAACTAATTTTATATATCATGTGTATGTAAGATACGCAGTTCCTGTTTAATATGTGGTTTCTAAAATCTAACATCAGCCTAAACAGCTTAGAATAAGCCATGCCAACGGGTTTAGTGGGTCTGGCCACAGAGGGGAAGTTACCTCAAATTCAAATTTAGAACTGCCAAAATTAGTCCTCTGTTTCTGCCAGAAGTTGTCTGGCTTGATTATCAGTGCCACGTGGATGCAGCAGGGGAAGGACTCCTGCAGGATCTTCAGCAGGGGCTTGATGGAGTCCCACTTGGACCCACGCATGTCCACAATCACCGTGAAGCCTCGCTTGCAGACCTCCTCACTGCAGAGAAAGAAAACATCAGCTAAAGAGGTGCAACTCTTGTCCTCTCATCTGGTCAGGTGCCCTTCGCCCGCTGTGTGCTCCCAGGGGGTGGCATGGGGAGGCACACACGCACTGACCTCAGGACAGGAGGGGCTGCTCTCACCTGTGGAGCTCAGCTCCTGCTCGCCCCTCCCTTGAACCATATGAGAACTAGACTATATATGCATCAAGAAAAACAAGGTTCAACTTCAAAAGCCTTTATGATTTTAATTTTGTATTTACAGCTTTGCATCCTGTCTTCTATTCAGGAAGAAAACGATGACCACCATGTACTTAGTACATGACCTGATCACATGCAATAGTACAGTAACATCTACAGGCAAGAGTCCCTGGAGAGCACTAAGTAGGTACAAAATCCCAATGGTCTGCAAAGTCCAGGTAGGGGACAGTCCAAGACCCGTGGACAGCAGCTCCCCCAGGACTACTAGAACCACACGTACTGAAAATGGCCCCCCACCAGCATGGCTGGCAAGGGTGAGAGTTTTCTTTTTATGAGTTGGAGTCTCACTCTGTCGCCCAGGCTGGAGTGCAGTGGCACGCTCACAGCCACCGCAGCCTCGACCTGCTGGGCTCAGGTGATCATTCCGCCTCAGCCTTCCAAGTAGCTGAAACTACAGACACATGCCACCATGCCTGGCTAACTTTTTGATTTATTGTAGAGATGAAGTCTCACCAAGTTGCCCAGGCTGGTTTCGAACCTGTGGGCTCAGGCAATCCTCTCACCTCTGCCTCCCAAAGTGCGGGAATTATAGGCAGGAGCTACTTCGCTTGGTCGGGTAAGAACTTTCTAATATCCATTTGTTCTCTTTACCCTCTCCCTGGTCCTTAAGGGATCTCAGCAGTTCTCCAAGTTCAATCCACCTATCCCTGGAGTTCTTGGTGCTCTCCTGGTGCATTCTGTGGGGTTAATATAGTTTCACAATAGTACTAAGTCTGTATTTGCCATTTCACTTGGTTGCACTGATGGTACATAAACAATGGTGGATAACACTGCTGGCCTTTGACACAAACCAAGGCAGTGCTAGGAGTCATCGTATTCTTCCTCTCCAAATTCTTACAGTGAAAAAAAAAGAGCCAGCTTCTAATTTTATTAAATCTCAACCCCTGACTACTTGGGAAACACATATAATACAAGTTTGCAATAAAGAATGAACAACAAGAGTTAAGATGTCCTTAAACATAAGTTTAAAAAAATACCTGGTCTCACTTGGTCATAACTTCAGTGATACAGATGAAAGCTTCCATGCTGGCTTCTGACTTCCAAATGGCCCTACAGTCAAGGAACAACTGCAGTCCTCACTGTTTAGACCACGGACTCTAACAGTCTGTGTGGATGTTAGCGATGTCAGCACCAGGCAGTAGCTGGGTAATGACTGCTTGCAAGGTCTTTGGAAATATACCTAGGATCCTACACACACCCAATGAAAATGTGACATTCTCTCCAAACGTGCAAATACTTAAGAATGAGATTTGACTTTTTTTCTACTTTGGGTGATCACCCTAAAAAACTAGAAAAGTCAGAAAATAAATGGCGATCTATAATGTTAAAAAGCAAAATATAAAAAGTAATTCAAAATTAAAACCCATGTCAAGCTCTCTCTTGCACAAGGCTGCTCTTCTACTCTCCCTTCCCTCCCCTACACACACTCACTCAACACACATACAACCCATTCTCTTCCTTATCTTGATTGCATCACCAGAGTTACTAGCATTCCAATTTGACAGATACCAAGTGCATATGACATCTACTGTCATTATAAAGAGTGTAGTACCAAAATACTCCAGAACATCTGGCGGTAGAACCAGCAGTAGCACCTAACCAGAGGGTGGCTCACATTCACAGCAGCATGGTGCTTAACACCAAGAAGCAGCAGCCTAGCTTATCACTCAAACGTTGAAAATTGCCTAGGAATGATGCATTTAAGTTCTGATAACATCCCCCATATGGATATGAACTGAAATGAGTTCAAATACTCCTCTTGCTTCTTCACCCCGTCTCAAGTAGGTCCTGGGCTACAATTCAGATGACATCACAGGCAGAAACATCATGTTTTCTGGCCTCCTTCACCAAACTAGAGGCAAGTGGGACTCCCAGAGAGGTCTCCTACAGTCTTCTAGGTCACAGAAATGAGGCATCCTTAGCCTCTAATGGGGTTTACAATCCTGTAAGATCCCATTCCATAGAAACACCAGGGCTCCAGAGGCGCCAGGCAAGTGCAACCCAAGCAGGAGAAGTCCCTAGAGGCCAAGTTCTTACACAAGAAGCCTGTTGCCCCGTGGAGGCATTTGACTCCAGATTCACACAGCCTGCTGCTACACAACAAAGACAGGAGACTGTGCAACCGCAGCAGTATGTTTTATTTGTTTTACTAGTTGCTGTTTGGTAGAATGCACTTCTAGCATCAGTCTTCACCATACTCAGATAAATTCCCTTGCAGCCTGCCTTTCTCCTAACATGGTCTACACAGTATGCACATAAACTACAAAGCCCCTCCACTTGAAAGAAGCTTAAAAGGAATCCTGAATAACTAACTCCAGGCTTACCAACAGGAACAAGTCAGAGAATAACAAAACCGAAAGGTGCGCTGAGTTAGCACAGTTTACAGAAGGATTAACTATTCACCTTCCTCCATGATCAAGCTGTTACCACCCAGTGGCTTCCCAAGTAATGAAAACAGCATATGAATGGGGCTGGAGTGCACAGTCTTTCAATCAATTTGGTTTTTATCAGGTTAAAAGTCAGTCAGCATTAAGAGAGGAGTGATATGCAAACATTCTCAGCCCTGGCTCCTACTTATGAGCATCCAGTGAACAGCTGCCTACGGAAGGGCTCCAAGCCCTGCTTCTACCCAGAAAACACTGCTCTTTGGAAAACATGACTTATTAACCAGCTATTTTAGCAGTTTTACCAAAAAGCCCCATGTTATCTGACAGAAAAAGAAAATTTATATAAAATTGAAATCCCCTCTCAAGACAGATCTCTCTAAAAAAAACAAATTCTACTTTCTTTAGTTCCAAGATGAAGGAAGTATATTTTTATATGAATGTTCATGAATGAATCAACTAAAAATCTTCCTATTATTTCATTATTGGACAACAGAGAGTAAGAGGAGCATATGCATTTAGTTGCTACACACCATTCTAAAGAAGACAGATGTTCTAGAACACAATTAGTGTAAAATATAATTCAAGAAATAACCACCTAGAGACATTCCAAGATTAATGTTGTTATCACTATGCAGGACTTCCAATGACATCAGCAAGACCTTCTCCTGTTTCTCCTACACACATTTAATAGAAAGCTTCATTGCAAATTAATCTTATGAACTCACCTTATTACTACAATTATTTGGGATTTTTTTGAAGGGGGTGGAAAGATGACCCAAGTAATAATAGTCAAACTACTCACAGCTGCTCAGGTCATGTTTATGTTCAGTTGTGAGGGACATAGACAATCGACAGGGCATGCAGAAGAAAACAAACATATGATCTGCCTCCAGAAAACATATTGAAAATCACTGGAGGAAAATATGAAAGAAGGAAATTACTGGACTATTTCTGAGTCAGCCACTGCATGTCAAGCACTATGCTAGATGTACATAAATAATTTTACTCAATACTCATAATGACCCCAAGATGCACAGAATATTATCACATTTTCTAAGTCAGAAAACCTATCAAAGTAATTAAGTCATCATGCCAGGTCACAGCCAGTCTAATTCTGAGGCCCCTGTTTTCGCTTCACATGGGACAATAGCCCTGAGCCTGTCCAGCTGAGGGACAGCCAGGGAGCTGCCTTCAAATCTCAGAAGAATGCCAGGAGTAATGGACAGAGCAAAGGGTCTCACAGACTCCTAGGACATACACAAACATATAGCTGGGCAGAAATACCAACAAATCATCAGACTTACAAATTATATACAAGCAAACCCACAAGTCCAAACAATTCACACACCATTAACTTACTGATGCTTTTTGTTGAAGCTATTGTTTGGTTAAAACCAAGCAGCTTGCTGCTGTAGGCACTCACAGGCAGGGCCTGCAGGACCCAGGAGGCCCAGAGAGGCCTCATTTGGTTACCACGTCTCTCTTTCTGGTCTACTTCAAAATCTTTCTCCATTATCACTTGGCAGACACATCACTGATATGTTAATTCCACCTCTCCTATTTTCTCATGGCAAAACGGCACCTCTTGTCACTTGGGAGTGTCAATACAAAACCAAGTCGAGGCAATGAAATGAAGTGACTGTGTTCCACAGGTGGAGAGTCATTCTACAAACTTAAGTATTTATGAGTGGAATAATATGTTTGAGATATGTTATAAATACTCCAGGGAAAAATGAGAAAAACAAGACTGACAAAATTTGATAAATGTTGAAACTGAGTGTTAAGTATATGTGTGTTCATTGTACTGGTCTCTCTACTTTAGTGTATTCTCACGATTTGCCACAAAGAAGGTTTATTTATTTTCAAGTATGTCATCCAGATTACTCAAAATGTACCTGAATCAATTTTTATATCAATAAAATAAAAAGTAATTTTTAAATATTTACTATTAACATAGATTTCAAAACCAGAAAGTAAGTTTTCAAAGTTACATGTAGTATTCCAGTTGTATAAATTTTTAAAAATTAAAACAAATACCAAATTCAACTTTAGTTTTTATTAAACTATATGACAAGTATCATTTTGATTGGCAAGGATTTTTTTTATTCTGTCCTTTGTCTATTTCTTTTTCCATCATTAGCACAGATAGTAAGAACTCTGTAAGTAGAAGCTGTAAGTTACACTGTTATGTATAAATAATAATGAGTAGTAAATACCTCCTAAATACCTTTGCAGGTCAGATTTCAATAGTTCATCTGTCTAAGACAATACTAGAATAAGAAGAAAGGGAAAACTTTTTCCACATGGGTAAGTAAGGCTCTATTAGTCATTAATGACAAACAGTGACAGTTCTCCCATAAAAGATATCCTAACAGAAAAACACAAGAACTTCCCCCAGCAAAGCAAATCAACAAGACCGAAAGCTGACTTTCACCAGCCTCAGCAAGGATCTGTTACAAAAATGTACACTGTCTTCCCTGGCTAGTGTCAACCTGAACAGGCTAAAAGTGTCAGGAACCATATGCTGTGTTAGATCTACTGCATATACCTCAAGTTTTTGAAGCCCATTACACTGTTACTGACCATCTTCTAATATTCTTTTACATAACAAGTGCCCTAAAGTTACCATCTACTCTAGCCCATATCATGATCAAGTTTTCTCTTACATACCCTAATTTCATCTTTTAGGAAATGCCTCCTCTCACTCTACCGGGGAAGACACTGATGCCTCTTCAGCATGTGCCTTTCTGGAATGAAGGAGACACCAGAGATATACCCTTTCCTCATGGGGAAGCACTCTTCTAAACCACAATACACACCCATCCCTTACTCCAGGCGTGACTATACCCTTGGAGTATATCAGAGCGGTATTCTATTTCCAAAAATAATTGGAAAAATTAAATGGAGATACTAATGTAGGGAGAAAATTTCCTCCACCAGTTATTAGCAAGCTCCACAAATAAAATCTAAGTAATGCATTCCCAGAGCAGAAACAAAGATTCTAAATTCCTCAATTATACACACAGGGCCAACTCCTATTAACTCACTACTCCCCACTTTAGGGTTCTCCAAAAAAATAAAACATTGCTTGTTCTTGGTATTCTTCAGCATCCATGCTAAAAGTCTCCCTATCACTAATAGAGGATTCCCAAATTGATGCCCGGTATATTGGCTAATAAAGATTTTTAATGCCCCACAAACTTCATACTACCAATCAACAGACTGTTTTTAAGGAAATGAAGTTCAGCACGAAGACAGAAATATATTATCAAAAACAGCACCCAATTTCTGATCACACAGCCCACTGTGCCTCAGTATTAGTTATCAATGACTTTATTTCTAACTAGGGTACCACATCCTAAAACTCCCAGCTGAGTATCCCAAATCCACTGTCAACACACAAAACTCTGAACTACAAAACATTCACCTTCTTCTCTCTGCACCTGAAGTCTTTTATACTAGATAATAATAGTCACAAAATGGAAATAAGGAGAAAAAACATGATTTTAATTTTATACTACTTTGTGGCTTGGAATTCAGAAAGCTGTTTAGCTGTTTTCTAAACAGTATAGTTCCACATCTTCTGGAGTTGTGAAAAAGTGGCAAGCCACAAGCCACACAGTACTTACCTGGGAATACAGGCTAGATATGAAATGAGTCTCCTGAGATCCTCCTGTCGTATTCTGTCATGGTTGCTGCGGGCTGGAAAAGTTAAAATGGGACCTCCACGTTTATCTCTACCACCTAAAAAGCAAACATTGGGAACACACTTAGACAAAAACAAGATAAGACAGAAGTCCATGTCATCTACCATTCACTCAGTTCAAACTATTCCTAAATCCACTACACGAATGTGCATGAGGCAAGAGTACTTGTTCCATCTGGAATGCAGTGAGGCTATTTAATCCTCTCATGGAACTTGGAAGTAAACGCTTGGGTTTTGCTGGTCATATGGAAGATACTGCATATGGCCTTGTCGTCTTCTTTCAATGTGTTAAAAGAAACCTCTTTCTTTCAGTTTTATGTCTATACAGAAAAAAATTTTCATGTGTATGTGTTTCATTTACCCTTAAAAACTACCTCCCTCATACCTCCTTTCCTCTCCCTCCCCAACTCCCCTCCAAGTTGGGTCCTAAGTCTTGAAAGAAGAAAGAAAGAAATGTTCTTCAAATTACACTGATAACTACTTTATAATCTAGGATCAATGGCATGTGTCTCCCAGTGGTCAAGCTTTGCCAATCTCTTATATGAAGCCACACACAAACACAAGAGATATAGCATAACTGCATGTAAGAACTTTAAAGCGGCCAGGCACTGGGGCTCACGCCTGCAATCCCAGCACTTTGGGCGGCCAAGGTGAGAGGATTGCCTGAGCCCAGGGGTTCGAGACCAACCTGAGCAACTTGGTGAGACCTTGTCTCTACAATAAATAAAAAAAATTAGCCAGGCATGGTGGCACATGCCTGTAGTTCCAGCTACTTGGAAGGATGAGGCGGAAGGATCACCTGAGCACAGCAGGTTGAGGCTGCTCATAGCTGCTCAGAGTGAGACTCACACACACACACACACACACACACACACACACACACACACACACACAATTTTAAAGCAATTTTAAAGTTAATTTAGTTAGTTAACATAAGGATTTTAGAAAAATTATATCACATACTTGGAGTACAAATCTCTGAGTATTTAACTTTGACAGACGGGCAGGCAGAAAGATTTCTCATCATCATATAAAATCCTAATGAAGTCAGCTTGGTATCACTGAACATTTCTGGTAAAATTGTCACATTTATTTTATTACTTCCATCAGGGTTGTCAGGAAAACAGAGAAAGAAAATTTAGCCTTCTCATGTGGATCCATCATTCAGTTTTACAACTCTGACCCTATCTCTTCAGGAGAGGTTCAAAATTCAAGTCACAATATGAAACTCTTCTTTATTTTCAGTGCACCAAAAATCATCAGCAAGAGTAAAATTAAAAAGCAAGCAAACAAACAATAAAAGATTCTTTCCTTTTAGAAAAGTCAAAAAATATGCAGAAGATAATATTTTTAAAACCTATTTACCAATATGGTTTTTACAAGTTCCTAGAATAATTGCACATTCATTCTAAATAGTAATGGAACTTAATTTTGATTGTGAATACTTAAAACAATCCACATGTACTGTTCAGTCATGTAATCTGAAAGTCTTAAACTATTTATAAGGCCAGGAGTGGTGGCTCATACCTGTAATCCCAACACTTTGGAAGGCCGAGGCTGGAGGACAGCTTGAGCCCAGGAGTTCAAGACCAGCCTGGGCAACATAGCAAGACCTCGTTCTCTACAAAAAAACAAGAAACAAAACAACAACAAATCAGCTAAACATGGTGGTGTATGCCTGTATTCCTAGCTACTTGGGAGGCTGAGGAAGGAGAATAGCTTGAGCCCAGGAGGTAGAGGATACAGTAAGCCGTAATTGTGCCACTGCACTCCAGCCTGGGTGACAGAGTGAGACCCTGACTCAAAAAAAAAAAAAAAAAAAAAAAAGAAAGAAAGAAAAAGAAAGAAAGAAAGAAAGAAAGAGAAAGAAAGAAAGAAAGAGAAAGAAAGAGAAAGAAAGAAAGAAAGAAAGAAAGAAAGAAAGAAAGAAAGAAAGAAAGAAAGAAAGAAAGAAAGAAAGAAATGGAAAGGCCAATAATTCCGGTATCAAATTGGAACACTACATCACAGCTACCGGCATATCTGAAAATATTGTGCTCTACATACACTTTCACAATGACCCTGCTAACAGGTTTTTACCATTCAGCTTTATAAATAAAGACAGTGAAGCTACAAAAGACAAAGGAACCCTGCAGCATTGTCACAGCAAGGTCCTCTGCCCTCACAAGAACTTATATAATCTTTCAAACTAGTAGCTTTCGTTCTTTTTTTAAAGTAGTAAAAATGTCAGAAGGATAACTAAATATTGGGTTCCTGGGTCTTTTGGGGATTAACATTTATGAACAAACAGTACTGTCAAGCGTGAGAAGCAGTACTGATCATCACCAAGTGATCCTCTAAAACATCAGGTATTATTTTTAGGATAATATCAATAGCTAATTTTTAAAATATCTCTTATCACCAAGATAAGACAGATAACAGTTTCAATGTTCTTCATTTTTCAACATCTTTCCTTATTTTCAAAAAACACTCAATCTCCTTAATCAAAAATGTCACAGATCAACACATTATAGAAACTTGAGTTTTCAAAAATACAGTATATGACATTTGAATTAAAACATTCCCCTTCACTTTTGGTAAAGAGAGAGCTAGCATCTAACATTTTTTGTCTGTTCTAATGTTTTCAAAATGCAATATTATGTTTTGTTCAACATGGACAATAAATGGCAATGACCCATGTTACACTCTCCTCCCTCTTGGGTCACTATCTCACGATGCAAGCAAGGCATGCTCAACCATGGGTGTGAGAAGTAGAATCCAAAACCTGCCAATCAAAGAGAGTTGCATAGGAAGTACGTGCGTATGAACACTGCACATGGCCATTCTGTTCACTCCAGTCGTGTACAGAAGTTCTGATTGACTCTACTGCACTTTTTCAACTTCAACTACAAAAATCATCCCCAGGTTGGTAGCACTAGCAACGAGTACCCTAAGATTTGCTAGCAAGTTCATCCACTTGGCTTTCATTCACATCCTAAAAAAAGCTTATGTAAACTTGAATCTGAATTTTAAGTTAAAGGGAAAAATTTTTGCTGTTACTTTTCCTAGAAAAGAACTTCAAAAAATTCACTAGGATAATTTTACAACTTCATACAAAAATCATTTATGAAGTGAAAATGGCATATTTTCTATTTAAAGAGTTAAAGATTATTTTTTCACACGCCAACCTCTCTGCAACAGGTACACCTTCCAGCAGATGATGTGCCAATCATCATCCTCTGCTGACCCCTCACCAAGGAGGTACAAAGAAAAATTTTAAAAGGATGACATGTAACATTAGTTCAGAGGAACATGGTTGCTAAATCTCAAGGAGGTAAAAATCAACACTACACATGTCTGTCTAAATTATATTCCTCAAGATTTATATTGGTTGGCAACATCACAGAAGGCACCCAAATGAAGACAGTTTCTGGGTCACAAGTTCAAAGTTCTTCTTGTTTCTGTTCCTGACCAAGTAAAAACAACAGTAGTGCAGCTCATAAAAACATAATCTACGAGGTACACTTGTATGTATCTGATGCCAACCCTCTGCCTCATGGTGAGGCAGGCAGGACAGATGTCAGTTCCATCTATAAAACAGTGCCTTAGTTTCTACAATGAAAAGAAAAAGACAGGAAATGCAGTTCCTGCACCTGCCACTGTAACAGGATTTCTATATATGGGGCCTCTCCGTGTCCGTCACCAAAGAACAAAAGCTCATTCAGGATTTTCTCTTTATCCAAATGCTGTCTTAGTGAGAAAGGAAAAAAAAAACTTTTTTTGTTGATAGTGCTTTATTTTCATTTCATAAAAACCTGCATCCCCTCAATCCTTCCTCTCATATACCCCACCTCATATATCCCATCTTTTTCCTCTCATATACCCCATCTTTTTCTCCAAGACACTTCTTACCTCCTAGGAAATGATATAACTTGCATATTCTTTTTGTCTGTCTGCCTCCTCCACTAGAACATAAGCTCCAAGAGGGCAGGCATCTTTGTCTCATTCACTGATGTCAGAATATGCAAAGCTCCTGATGCCCAGTATGACACTGGAACTCAAGAAATATCTGCTGAATGGATTCTTCTTCCATATTCCACACAACGTTAACCAAAAATACCTACTATCAGGTATCAGTTAAGTTAGAAATGAAAATGCCTGATGACTATTCCTAGGAAAACATGGATGCTACGTGAACTGAGGTTTACACTGTAATAACAGAAGGCTGAAAAAGTCCTCACTACAGCTCTAAATATCTGTGTGACACTTATTTCCTTAACCCCAGCAATCTCATTTCCCACTTCTTTAAATGCCAGGGGACTTGGTCTCTTGAGCAATGACCACAGAAGCAGCTACATTCACAGTCACCTTTTTCTCTTTAAATGAATTAGGAGCTCACCTTCCACCCATTTAGAATGCACTTGCAAGGAAGGCATACTTGCTTCAAGGAGTGAAACGTGAATTTCAATGAACCAACTGTATTTTTCTCTCCACGGTCCTGGCTTCAATTTCTGAATTAGAACACCATTGAAAACTATTCTTTATACTCCCCCTGAGGAACAGTCTAACTCACACTGACCATGAAAAGCTGCCTTTTACAAAGGAAAGTCCTGAAAGACATCGTTTGTAAAGAGAAATTATGGCTAATGTCTATTAAATGTGCTATTAAATCATAGAACTCTGTTAAAAGGATGCCCACTGGACCCCTGCTCTAACAGCAGCCAAGGCAAAGCCTTGCCAGCCCTGCACCTTTTACACTCTCCTCTTGCTGCCTATTCCTGAGAACCAGAAATTGGTTCATGGAAAAGTCTACTGAAGACTCTAAGAGGATTCTTAACAGCCTGCTTGGAAGGCCCTTGCAGTCCCTGCCTTCTCTGTCAGTCCTTGCCATGTCCCACTGTGCTGTATGATAATAAGAACACACAAGATGAATGGGAGGTGCCCCTTTCCCTTCAGAAAATGCAATACTGTGCAAAACTGAAACATGGAGAACAAAGGTCTATGCATCACTGGCAAACCTCAAGGCACCAAATCCCACATTCTTGCCGATACCTCTACAAAGTGTGAATGTTCGCCCCAACCCCCAAAAAGCTATTCTTAAAAAATGACCCATATGTCTATCAATAGGCATCTGACTGAATTAACTACGGTGTGTATGCACACACAACAGAGAAATACACAACTGTAAAAAGAAATGAGCTGCTATATACTGGTCTCCAGAATATTCTTTGAAATGAAACAAGTAGAGAAAATGGTGCATACTACCAGAGGAGGAGAAAATAAAGAGACAGATCAATACAGTTGTTCATATTTTGAAAGTATAAGGAATAACCCAAAACCTTGGGAGAAAAAAGGGATGGAGTTTCCTATAAGGGAGGAGAAGGATTTGTGGATTTTTTTTAACCATACTTTACATTCTAACTTTTAAAAAAGTTATTATACTAGAATTATGCATACGTTTTAATCAAAATTGAAGCAAATTAGGGTGACTAAGCCCTACAAATGTAAAGCAAAATTAAACAAATGATCCTGAACTTCATGCTGACAACATGGATAGGAACTATTTCATGTGACTTTAAAATACAGTAATAAGACTGCAAATCCCTAAGTGGCATATGCCTTTAGGACCAAAGCAACAACAAAAATATTCATAGGTAGTCATATTGGCCAAAGAAGACCTAAACCTGACCATGTATGCACAGAGAGGGCAATTAGGTTTCTCAAAGCCCAGAGAACTGGCCCAGAGTCAATCACCATACTGCAGGAATGCCAGGGCCCCAAGGACCAGGTGCTATAGGACAGTGGAGGACTGGATTGGTATAGATCACCAGGACTTTGTGGTCCATGACATGGGTTCTAGTAATCCCAGGACCAGAGAACTCTGAAGGAGCGATCTCAAGGAGAAGTGGGCTTCCTTGCCTCCCCAAAAAGAAGACAACAGGTAGCTACAGAATAAAAAAATTCAGGATACATCCACATACCAACACATTCCAACTACTTCAGTTGAAATGACTGACTCTTAAAAATCAGTTGTTTTACTTAGCTGATCAGGGCAAAACAGCCAAATTGTTGAATGACAGACATAGTTTGGTCACCAATGCTACCCGACTTATGATTTTGCCTCCCAGTTGGGAGAAAATGCTTTGGGCACTAATTTCTAAGGAAAATTGCCACAAGAATAAAGCAGCTAAGTCCACAGAAACGGCAGTGTTTATGTGTTGTGACAGATGAGCTCATTTAGTGTGTCATACTCTGACATTGTGTCAGAGCAGTCAGATGAGGCAGAGTAGAAAGTTAGACTTTACCTGAAAGGTACGCAACTTTTTCCTTTAAAACTGGCAAAACATCCATAGCTTTCATTTCATCATTTTTTCGAAACCCTGAAATATACAAGAAGAAAATAAAATCATTGGATCGCTTGAGTAACAGGCAGTTGACACCATAACCATTTCATCCAATGTTCACACAGCAGCTTTCTCTGCACCCATTATATCAACTTAAGAAACATCATATGACAACATTTTTATTCCATGAACAACATATACCTATACCCATCTTCAACTTTAATGGTGAATAACCATTTGCACACAGACCCCACAGGTTGGTGTCCCCAAAAGGCTTTCAGTCATTTCCAGCAATAAAGATCTGGTCCCAAAGAGAAAGGATATGAAATCAGTCCAGATCATTTACCAAATCTTCGTGAAGTCCTGTTGGTTAATTTAGACCAGGGCAAAGAACATAGCAACACTGCTTTTCAAAAACTGCTCTTTGTGGCATACTAAAACCTCTAGGGGGAGCTCAACGCCTCCTTCTATCACACTTCAGAGTCTGGTTAAAAATACACAGCAGCAGGGAGGGGAGAAGGAATTATAAATAGCCAGGGACTGGCCGTGTGCTCTTGGCGCTCTCCTTCTAGGCTTTCTGGGTCATGCCCCCTGGAGAAATGTCAATGGTTAATGTGGTCAGATGGCCCAGTGCCGCTCCAGCTTCAGAGGTGGCCAAGGTTCCTCTTCTCCCTAAAAAACAACTCTCCCCCACCGCCTCCAGTACCTTAGAAGGCCAAGCGCAAATATTGTAGAAAAGAAGCATGCAACAGGCAATTTAGGCCAAACCAAAATCTGTCTCAGTAAAGGGAATTGTTGCATCGCAATCATGTCCAGGCTAGCTCCCCAGAGCGAACGTCTACATGGGAATTTGGGGTTCAAAATGTCCATACTGATAACTCAAAATATTTATCTCGGAGGTCTTTAATAGAAGTAATCTAGGGTCAGGGATGTGTATCAAAACTAGTGGTAACTATCATTTTTAGCAGAATAACCTCTAGAAGAAATAAAAGACTGTTTCCCTATCCCCATTTTTCTGTTTTTGCCAAAATAGGACAAGAAACACATCTAAAATGTTAACTTGGTAATACCTCTAACACAAGATGCAAACTTGGAATTAGAAAGCAAGAAAAGTATTAAGAGTAAATGAATGTATGTTTCACTTCTCATGTGCCTGAGTAGCTCCTACTGGACCACTCCTGCCACAGATAATATTTATAAAAGAATGACTCACTCAAGGCACTAAAGAGTGACCAAAAGCTGGAAGATACACTTGGAAAAGGGAAATGACATTGCATACACTTTCCTTCATCAGGGCTGTGAGCTTGAGGGCAGGGCCCAGCAAAGAAACATGGAGCTGTTAAAATAACAACCAGGTGGGTTCCAAGCAGCCCTGCTAAAGATTAAAGATCTGAACCAAGATTCACGTTGCTCCCACTGCAGAGGAGAAAGAGTCTATAGTCTGGGGTCCCAGTGAAATTAGTTGCCTGCAAAAGCAAGCAAGCAAACAAAATCAACACTTTTGGGAAGAATATAACAGAATTCAGTCTCTACAACACATCAGTCACAGAAGCAAACAATGAGTACATTAATGGCGTGAATTTGATTATTTTACGTAAATCTATCCTGTCCATAGAATACTTATGTATGCACAAAGAACCCAGTTTATCAGGATTTAACAATGACATTGACAATCACCACAGATTTTAGAAGCACATCCTGTTGAGGACCCTGATGACCTAGGAAGACCCAGGTCCTGCCCAGCCAGTTATGGATGGACTCGACACAGAGCTTGGGCCTCCAGAGCACCAGGGCATTTTCCTTTCCAGTGTACCATGCTTTGTGCTGGCAACCACCAAGCTTTGAAAACAGTGGCTATTTATAAATGGCAAAATATCTGAGCCAAGAGTTCTGCAATTTCATCCTCAGGTTCCTTCAAAACTCTTGAATGGATGCACTCTTGTGTGGGCAATTCACTGCCAGTCACTGGAATTCACTGAATTTGTCTATGAAAACTGATTCCATCCTAATTCTATCTGAGGTGAGCATAGATGGTGCTGGGGGAAATGCAAAGACTGAGGCTCCACTACAACCCTCAGAGAGACAAATTTATAAAACAAGAAACCTATCAAACAAGGTGGACTATAAAAAGGTTCATAAGCAGCATAAAGTGCTCTGAGACCCAGTCAAAGGGAAAGACAGATCACATGATAACAGGAATACTAGGAAGGACTATGCTAGCACCGTAGTTCCCAATCTACAGGTAATCGAAAGTAGGATTTTCCTTTCTGTTGCTCAGATAAGAAGAATGTACTAATCACAGTGCTAACATCCCAATAGAGGACTTACAACTTGAGTCATTATTCCAAAGCATTCTTAACAATTACTGAATCACATCTACTTTCTGAATCACACCTACTTACTGACACCCATGATGAAATAGATGACAGAAGTAAGAGCTGTCATATTCCAAGACACCCCACAGGAGGAGTATCAAATTGATTTGCAAAAGGGGTGAAGAAATCATAACCTAATGAAAATCTCAATTTCTTATGTTCCACTATGAACCACAGACTCACTCCCGTAAGACCTTATGTTTCATTTCTCAGAGCCTATCAGTCCCTCAGTTTCCCCTTAAATGAAGTAAAACTCAGTCTTCCTAGAAGAGGAAAGGCGCACAAATCAATGATAAATTGGTGTGGGAAGGTGTTGCACTTTTATTGTAATGCTTGTCCATGACCAAACATAGGCCAAAATACAAATTATAACTAGCTTGACTATATTTCTGTTTAATATATCACAGAAAAATATGCTAATTTTATTAAAATTGCCAATTAATATTTCTATTAATAAAACACAAAAGAAAATAGAAAAAAGGGCAGAAATATAAAACTAACCACACACAAAAAACTGTATTTATGGCCATTATGGTGGCCATTTAGGTATTATTTTAAATTTCATTTCTAAAAAAACACACCCAATAAATAAAGGACTCAAGAAACATGCATAAATACTAAACCTAGATTAATATATCATGTAACGTTCAAGAAAGCAGGAATAACCCAACCATAAAAGTTCCTCAGATCAAAAAAACAGGCTGTGTTCCATGCCCTGAAGAGCTATTTATAAAAACAGAGTAACTATAAGAAATGTTCTTAAAAAATTAAAAATAAATGGCTTCTGTGCTATACCAGGGATTCTAGATTGCACAGCAGATAAGATTCAACCCCTGATGCTTTCTTCATTAATGCAAAGGACCTAACTGCCGTTCCCAAACAAAGATATGCTGTCCTCAGTGACTGTCACCTGGCAGCATGTACTCTTCCCATGGTCACAGAGAGGTTAAGAATAGCAAAAGTCACCCTGGAAAGACACTGCTGAGATCCCAGACCCTGTTTTTGTGTCACAGACTAGGAGTCAGCATCATTTCTACTTCTAAGTGCCACCAAGTGGGGTTGCCATAATAGGTGGAAGGGAGTGCCACAAAGAGAGTTTTGGTAAAATTAGAAGTGGATGGAGAGAAAGGGTACAAAAAGAAGAGCAACTTGAAAGGAGACAACACAAAGGTAAATGGCCAAAATCAGGACATTTCAATGCACCCATTTTTTGAATTACATAATTTTAAAATTATATAGAGCTCATACTAACTGAAATGTGCAGAAAGACAGACTAAATTCCTGTTACAATTTAAAGTCCACTTTGCTATCTGAGATAAGGAAGCCAATCTGGACTTAAATGAAAAGCCAGCTTCAGGAAACAGTGAGCATAGCACAGGATGAAGTCAGTCAAGGCTTATCTGTAGGTGCAGAACATGTTTCCCGGGGGAGTCCTAAACAACAGGCAGCAAATACCCTTTGCAACTTAGTCTACGAAGAACATGTCCACAAAGCTCACATGATAATGTCTGCCATTACACTAAGGTTTTTGCACTATCATTTGTTGAATGCTACCAGGGAAAACAGTTTTGGGTTAAAAATCAGATCTTACAGTTGTTAACTAAATATAAATGTGTGGGTAATTCTTGATTATTTTCTTTCTGGTTTCAAGGAAACACAAAAGTGCCTTTCCTTAAAACAACTAAATTTGAGTATTCAGAGGTTTTAATACGTTCATTTAAAAACAACTCAACCCCAAGGTTCAGCATAATATTATTTACCAAAATGGATTCTGTTATCACCTTTTAAATTACTATTTGGTTCAGTAGCATGCCAATCTGGGCATAAATGTTAAACTCATGCTCCTAAATCATTCCTATTCTTTAAAATGACAAACATATTGTTCATCAAGCGGACAGTTTTCTTAATCTCTTTTTCTAAATCAGCAAATTTGTCAGAGGACCGGTCTATTTTGCTCCCTGCTGTATCCTAGAGGCCTAGGACAGGGCCAGACAAAAGGCGTTCAACAGAAGTGGGATGGTTGAGGAGATGGATGAACGGATGGATGAATGGATGGATGGATGGATGGATGGACAGACCAACAAATGAATATACTTCCCCAGTGTTCTGTCCCTGAATCCTCCCACCAAGCACCCCCATATTCCTTAGCACCTTCTATTTTAGGTTTGTAAGATATAAGTTCAGAATAGTTTAGTCTTCATTCATAATATGATTGGTATTTATAAGAAGGAAAATTAACCTCTCTGCCCTAACAGGAACTATTCCACAAGTTACCATTCAACAGTGAAAAATCTTTTAGTTGAATCAATAGCCTGGAACTTCAACTAACACCCCACTGGTCAAACCTATTACTCTTTTTCTATCCTGAGACCCTGCAAGGAGGTGCTGCATTGTTATTGTTGGCAAATACCTCTCTATGCTAGTCACTGATGACCAGAATGCTCACTCACTTGGTCACTTCCATGGTAGTAGATTTAAAACAACAACAGATAGAAAAGAAACAACAACCCTCCCCACTCTCCATTTTTAAAAGCACCATGTAAATATTTTCACAATGAGCAAAAGCTTTTATGCAACACATTGCCTCAATGATATTATTTATATAAATGGTCAAAAAAATTAATATGAAGTGAATAAAATAAGTTAAAAAACGAATCTAATTTTTAAAAATTTAAACTAAAACACAAGTTATTTTTTTAAATTCCACATTTCTCCTGAGACTACTGGTAGTCACTATTAATCTGAAATTTTACATAATCCTCAAGTTAAACTGGTCAAATGGGTTTCTTGGTGGAAAAAAAAAAAAAAAGCTAGATAAAAAGTTATTTCTTGAACCTTTGAGGTGCTGAAAAAAATGATCTGGTGCCTTGTTCTGAATTGTCTGCCTCACCTCCTTAAAAGACAGCCCGCCCACAAGACAAACTTCGCTCCTCATCCATTTTCTGAAGTCTCACTTGCCTAACAGCTATTGCACTTTAACATTTATTTTATTAAATGGGAAAATCACTCGTGGGAAGAGATTTTTTTTAAAGAACTCTCTACTTAGAAAAACACAGATTATAGCAGTA
Source organism: Carlito syrichta (assembly GCF_000164805.1). Lineage (NCBI taxonomy): Eukaryota > Metazoa > Chordata > Mammalia > Primates > Tarsiidae > Carlito > Carlito syrichta. The sequence continues at coordinate 327,116 of NW_007259473.1, forward strand.
ATAAAAATGTGTTAATAAGTCAGTATTTTAAAAGCAACCTTAAAAAGAATCCAAAATAGTAAGATGGAGCTTCCTTGTAGTGCTGGGTCTTGGTGGTAATTACTGAATTCTACTCATTCGTAAATTTAGAGGAAACTTAAGGCGCGGGCACCCCTGAACACAAAGAGCTGGGTGACAATTCTCTGCATCAGCGTGGCCAGCAGGCCCTCCCTCAGCAAGCGCATGCGCATAAGGAGGTGACGTCACCCTTCTAGGCAGGCCACTTCACTGCAGAGCCTGCAGGATTATGCACTGAGCACAGGGAGAGGCAGCACGCAGTGGCACAGTGTTTGCCCTGTCAAGGGTTTTAGTTGTGCAAGCATCTAGAAGTGATGCGTAGGAAGAAGCATTTTAACTAGCCTAGATCTCTATGAACATGTTAAAGGGAGGAAAGATACGAGGTTATAAATCAAAGAGTAAAACCAACATTTTTACTAATATATAAAAAAAACTAAACATATAATGCAATGCTTATATTATTTTTACATAAATATATCACCAGAATTCACATTATAAAATGCATATAAAATGAATTAAGTACTTGTATTAAGAATATGGACATGTTCATAGAAAAGACCACACAAGAATATGGGTGGGTTTTCATAGCATAGCATTACAACTTTTACCTATAACCTTTTTGGTTATAAAGAAACAACAACCCTTCCCACTTCCCATTTTTATCCTTTCACATAATTTCAGAAGCAATAGCCTATAACAGCATATCTTAAAGGGAAAAAAAAAGTAGTATAAGTTTGATTAATTCAAGGGAGTTAAAGGAATTTCAACTTCAAATAGTTCTGGCTTTCTACCTATAAAATACAAGCCAAAATAACTAACAAAAGTGGTTTTTTTTTTTTTTTAACAATTACATGCATTTTAATGTTAATGAAACAACCTGTAATATTTTAAGATGTGATGTTTTAATGGTGTATTAATTATGCACTTTAATTTAAAAGCATAATTTAAGTTAATTTAAAAGCATAACGAATAGACCATTGGAAGAGAATATTTTGATAGTCCAAAAAAGTGGCAGTATTATAAAGGGATTTTTTTTAATCTTCCTACAATCTCATAAATCAAAAAGGAACCATATGCCCAGATGTGCCCTTCATCTTTGCATCCCCTGGGACCAGCACAGAGATACGCACAGAGAAAAATGTATCCTCAAGCTTGCTTGATGCCAGAATAAATAACATACACATCTGTCTGTGTGTGTTCCCATAAAGTCTGTGGGGGGATACCTCTGAGGCTGTATTCTAGGGCCAAAGTCATCATATCCTAATCTACATATATACATCCCTCTCAACACACACACACACACACACACACACACACACACACACACACACACACACACGGTTCTGTGAAGCTGACCTGCTCCAAAGACTTGCTTTACAGAAGAAGCTTCTCAGGAAAGCTGTGTAGAAATTTAGTGTATATCAAATGACTCAGAGTCATACAACTTGATCATTGTATCAAATGATTTTATACATATCAAATCAACAAGGCTGACTGCTAAAAGAAATCTGTTCAATCATTACAAGTTATGTACCTCAGTGCTCTTGCCCTTCTTCAAAACAGAAAAAAACCCTTGGTGGCCACATATCCTGTTTAATGAAGATTACAATTATATTTTGTAGACGGCTTTAGGAAATACAGTTATAATTCTGCTACTTTTCTTTAATATAAATAACTTTTTGAATACTGCATAAAGAATGGGGGGCAGAGAAGTTTGCAACCACAGAGAAGTGGCATAAACTATTGATATAAAAACCTCTCGCTGTACTGGAACTAGCCCCACATGTGGGGCGGGGAGCTTGTACACCAGTGGAATCCAGACCCTTGCTGAATTCGGCTTGTTTGAAAAAGCAACACATGCGAGTGGTCAGTTCTGTGGTACAGACGCCTGGTAAGGAAAAATCAGGGCCAGAGGGATGAGAAGAGCAGACAGGTGATGGATTTGTGCAAAGTGTGAAAGAAGTAGTCCATGACAATGGGCAAATTGGAGAAGAGAGAGTACCTCAGCCAGAGCAAATAGCACCGGCAGGCAGAGCAGAGAAACAAAAATGCAAAAACATTCATGGGAAAGAGCAAAGAGAAGGTACTGGGGGCTGGAGAGTGACAATGGTGGGTCTTAACAGTCAGGCAGGAAACTGCCCGTCACTGGAACAGAGAGGTGCCCTGAAGAGGAGGCACCGCATGTCTACGGGATAACCATCTCCGCCTGAATGTCATGCTCATCCCCTGACCTCATGCTCGTCCCCCAAACCTGTTCCCCACTGTGTAGACCCCAGCACAGTATCTGCCCCACAATCCATCCAGCCAGGAACCCAGGCTTCTCCCAGCCGTCCGTCTCTCTCAAACCCTCTGCTTTCATGACACAGTGTCCATACAGACTCCCTAGTTCCCCTGAAGCACCAAGTCTCTGCCCCAGGGTCAGCATCTCTCTCACATGGACTGTTCCAGCAATCTCTTTCTCCATGTGCATGATGGACTCCCGGGAGTCCATTCTGCCACAATCCCCAGCACAGTGTTTCTAAAACAAACACTTCACCATTTTACTCCCTTAAAATCCTTCAATGGTTTCTCTGTGTCTTCAACTAAAGTCCCTCATGATCTGATGTCAGCTATCTCTGCAGCTACTTGCTTGCTATTAATTACCCCCTCTCCAGGCTCACTCCAGGAATTCTAATCACCTGCAGTTAGGGGACACACACACACACACACACACACACACAGAGCTGAAAAATTCCTTCTGACAGGACATCCCCTATTCTTATCCCTCTGACCCTGGTTTTTCCATGCCAGGTGTCTGTGCCACAGAGCTGACCACACACATGTGTTGCTTTTTCAAACAGACCAAATTCAGCAAGGGCTCAGATTCTACTTGGTATACAAGCACTTCCCCCCTCACCCCACCTCTCCCGGGCTAGTTGGTGCACAGCGAGAGAAGCTTTCACATCACTAGTATATACCACTTCTCTGTGCTTGAAAGTTTCTTCCTCACAGACTGCTTCCCCGGCCTAAAACAGCCCCTCCCCTGCCCTGCTCCCAACATACACACGCACTCCTTCACCTTCCCCCACTCTGGAGTCCCGCACTGCTGGATCAGACACCCTCACTCAGCACACTCACAGCACCTCCAAATTCTTATTACACTGCATGGGAGATATCTAAAGACCTGTCAGTATACCCGTAGCAGCTAGGTTCCTGGAGGAAGGATTGAGCTGCCCACCGCACGGTTCCAGCTGTGCCTAACAGAGTGCCACGGCATAGAGTAAGAACTTACCCAAAAAATTATCCCTTGAGGCCCACATGCTTCAAGCAGGTGGCAACTTTACGTAGCAATCTGCAGTCTGGAGTTCTGAACTGAGCATCCCCTCTAGTTACAGAGAGCTGGTGACAGTTCCACAGCACCCAACTCGCTACACAAACTCCGTTTGAGCGGCTCAAGCAACAACATCGATCATCTGTCTAGTATAGCTGGTGACTAACTAGTACATGAAATTACATTTGCACACTTTCAATCTGTATTTTAAAGGAGAAAAAGGTTTTAGCTTGAGATTTTTATGATGTAATAAAAGATTATCTGCGCCAGCACCAGAAAACCAATGACCAACCTTCTTTGACAGAGAGAGGACACCGACTGTGCTTTGGAAGAAGAGAACTGGGACACTTGCCTATTGTTCCAGTACCTCAACCACCAAGGGAATGCAAGACTCCAGGGAAGCAGTTTCTAAGCAGGAAACACAGAGGCCTCAAATCTCTGCTTCTCTGTTGTCAGTCGTGTTTTCCTCCAAGAATTTTAAGGATACACTGAAGGGTTTTAATTATGAGAGTTTGAAAATAGACCAGAAATGATGGAATCAGCAAGCCAAGTCAACTCCATACAACTCAAAACTGTTCATCCCTCTTCCTTTTGTACATCAGCCACACGGCTGTCTTGAGCCCCTTGGCACAGAAAGGCCAGCTACCAAACAAGTGAACCTGCAAGACAACACTTGCCACCATATTGCCTGAACACAAGGTGCGACTCTGTGAGGGCCTCATTATCACCAGCAGTGACATCTCAGAACATGTGCACTACTTCACCTATAAAACCCTGCCCTTGGTACTGACCATGAGCATGAAGGGTACACAACAAACTTGATAAAGCAGGTAGGCTGAACCAAAGCTTTCCAGGCCGTCTGAATTTCCAGAAGATAAAGGGACTTACTTCCCAGCATTGAACCATGATTTGGTCTTAAAATGTAGCTTATGGTCAGGCATGGTAGCTCACAACTATAATCCTAGTATTTGGGGAGGTCAAGGTGAGGGGATCACTTGAGTCCAGAAGTTTGAGACCAGCCTAAATAACATACTAAGATCTCTTCTCTACCAAAAAGAAAAAGAAAAAAATTAGCCAGGTATAGTGGCACGCATCTCTGATCCCAACTACTCGAGAGAATAAGGCAGAAGGATTTCCTGAGCACAGGAGGGCCAGGCTGTGGTGAGCTGTGATGGTGTCACTGCATTCTAGTCTGGGTGACAGAGTGAGACCCTGACTCAAAAAAAATTTTTTTTGGTTTATTCCACCTTATCATCGACATTCCCTACCCCAGATTTCCCTACTGCCTGCCATATAATGCAAAGCCTTTGATTTTGGATGAATATTACCTACTGCCCAGATAGAGAAGAAGGTGTCTAAGAAGGAGTAGATGCAAGTGCCAGTCCTAAAGTCACACTCTTTACTTCAGGGACTTCCTCCCAGGCTTCACAGGCCCAATGACAACTGCCTATCAATCCTCCACTTCAACACTCTATGTTGATTTGTTTTCCATCCCCAGGGAGAACATAAATCAAGGCTGAGTGTCTTTTTTTTGTTGTTTTTTTTTTTTGAGTTGGAGTCTCACTCTGTCGCCCAGACTGGAGTGCAGTGGCCGCTCCCGGCCACCGCAGCCTCGCCTCCTGGGCTCCGGCGATCCTTCCGCCTCAGCCTTCCCGAGTAGCCAGAATTACAAGCATGCGCTACCATGCCCGGCTGATTTTTTGATTTATTGTAGAGATGAGGTGTCGCTGCCCAGGCGGGTCTCGAACCCGCGGGCTCAGGCAATCCACTCACCTCAGCCTCCCAAAGGCGCAGGATTACAGGCTGAGCCACTGAGCACGGCTAGGGCTGAGTGTCTTAATAAGCTATCAATTAATTTCAGTGACCAGTAATTATGTCTAAATTAAAATACAATATTTAAAGTCATTAAATTACACATGAATATAAAATATTCAGGTTTCTCCTAATGTATTCAGCAAAGTTAAGAACTAAGGTCCACTTCCACTTCAAAACTCCAGTTCATTCACTTATTCTTATTAATATATCACATAAGATAAATACCACAAATATCAGAATGTTTAACAGAAGGTTTAAAAGTTATTTCCACTTCATGTTGAATTTAATTCCGACATGAAACTCACTAGAAAGACAAATCTTTATTAATATCAAAGAATTTGGCAGAAATTTCTCCCAGTCAGTCCCTTGGTAAAGCTTAGAATTGTGTTTTTAATTACCTGGCACTCATAAAAGACATATTTACACATGGTGCTCCCCTGAGCTCTAGAGATTTTCCCCTTAAATAGCATGTTCCTAATTTGAAGAAGCTTAAACACACTAGTTAGACCACACAGCAGCCTTAACCACGGGTACTTGACAAACAAATCTGATGGACAAATAAGTGTCTTCCAAATACATGCACTATTACTTATAAAAAGAGATACAGATACTGCTGCAGTTAGACAAATCCATTTCAAAGTGTACTTTTGTCACTGAAATGTGTCTATCGCTGGCACTAAAAATGAGCCCTTAAAAAAGGGCATTCCAGACCACTCTGAAAGGTTGGAAACCCTTGCTATAGGGATTAAGTACACAAAGCACAGAGGTGAATGATAATATAAATAACATGTTCACAGATTAATGTTGTGATGTTTTAGTCATTGGGAACCCACATTGCAGCTTACACATAACTAACTGCCTTGCCTCAGTTCCTGCAGTTAGCCTTCTCTGTCTTGACAGTTGTATTCCTTTTACCCTGAATGTAGTATGCAACAGGTTGGATGCTGTCAGCACCAATCAGGAGGAAGTCACGTCCAGTTCTTCAGATGGTTACTGACCAGCATGGCCAGAGCCATAACAGCCTAAGAAACCAATTAGGGGCAATCCTGTTACTGCCAAGTACAGACAACTCAAAAAAAGAAAAAGTGTATGGGGTACTGTGGCTCATGCCTATAATCCAGCACACAGGAAGGCTGAGGCAGAAGGATTGCTTGAGCCCAGGAGTTCGAGACCAGTCTGGAAAACATAGTGAAACCTCATCTCTACAAAAAAAAAAAAAGAAAAAATTAAAAAGTGGCCGGGCACAGTGGCTCAGGCTGTAATCCCAGCACTTTGGGAGGCCAAGGTGAGAGGACTGTCTGAGCCCAGGGGTTTGAGACCAGCCTGGGCACTTGGTGAGACCTCATTCATCTCTACAATAAATCAAAAAATAAGCCAGGCATGGTAGCCCACGCCTGTGGTTCCAACTACTTGGAAAGCTGAGGCGGAAGAATTGCCTAAGCCCAGCAAATCAAGCCTGCACTCCAGCCTGGGCGACAAAGTGAGACTCCAACTAAAAAAAAATAAAAATATAAAAAAATTGACAGGAGTAGTGGTGTATGCCTGTAGTCCCAGCTACTCTGGAGGTCAAGGTAGAAGGATCACCTAAGCCCAGGAGGTTGAGGCAGTGTTAAGTTGTGATCGTGTCACTACACTCCAGCCTGGACAACAGAGAGGGGAAAGAAAAAGTGACACTGCATGACGTGTTCATTTTTAGGCTGAATTCCGAATGCAATACATAATTGAGTTTGAAGTTTTCTTCTATATCCTTCTATTATCCTTCTATTTAGTGTAACAAGATTTGACTGCTCAACAAGTCTGTCAGTCCAGAGGCTGTACAGCTGGTTACCAGCTTCCTGTCCAAGGAGCAAGCCCAGTCCTACTTTGGTTACAGATAATAGTACCTGTCCAACTGTCTGAAGATTATACCACACAGGCACCCAAAGCCTTCAAGAACTCACTGGCTCTGAAGGTTAAAGTGTTTTCTTTTGCTCATATTAACCCAGGTGCTGATGTGCTGCCCTGCACCCCCATTTCCAAGCAGGAAAAAAAGAATTCTAGTAGATTCCTATCATTTACCTTCGTACTGAATTCCTGATGAGAAATCTAAGAAACTACACAGAGGTTGAGACTATTAATACATCTGCTAATGTGGAAAACAAAAAGTTAAGAAATTCATTTCAATTCTTCTTCTCCTCCTACCTCCTTCCCCTCAAATTTCCTTCTGCATGCAGACGAAAGCAGAGTAGTTTTGGGGTTTTTTTTATTTCGGTTAAAAATGTGTTCATTAAATCAATCATCTGAATATAATGATAGGAAAACTCCTTTTTGACATAAGAATGAATTTGCTGTGAATTGACTTATCTCCCTCTTGGTATTTTTAAGCATGTTCGCTGGTCAAGAGAGAATCATGCAGATGCACAGGGTAAGGGGACAGAAGTGTCAATGAGAGGGGCGAAGAATCTCTGCAAGCCAGTGTGGGGAAGACTGTTGGGAAGGATCACCACTTGGGTACCCAGGTGGACTTGAGAAAATGACCAGCTCACACGTGGCACTGCAGCATCTCCTCCCTCGATTCATCCCAGGAAGACTAGACTTTCATAAATAGAAGCCAGCACAGGCTCAAAGGAACGTGCTGCCAGTGCCCTGGAACCTACTTACGCAGCAGGGCTGCAACCCTCAACTGCTTCTGATGTCTTGAAGTCAGAGCGCAGCTAATCTTGTTATTACAAAAGGGTCCCCAGAAGCAGCTCCAACTAGGTGACCATCTCACTCATCAATCATCTGGGATACTGCTGAGGAGCAGGGGGCTGAGGCGACTGGGGTCAAGCCTTCTCCTGCTTGTTGTACCCATCATATTTAATGGGGGGGG
>NW_007259473.1:335168-338172 GCF_000164805.1 Carlito syrichta
TCTCCCACAGTTTTACACCTCTAGACTTCTGCCCCGCTGTACTCAAATCTGATAGGCTAAGAACCCAACAGGCTGCAAAGCTGAATGCCTGGTAGACTGGGGACTTGGTTTTCCTTTCAGCAATCTCTTACTTGCTACATTCTGGTCAGGGCAACAAATCAGCATCTTACCTAGCAGGAAGCACAGGGAACATTTTCTTTCCCCAATTAAATTCAGTCTAGTAATAAAAATGGCAATGACACAAGGACATTGAAAATAAGGTAATGTGGTACTCACTCACTGGCAACTTGAGCACGAGCACCTTCCCAGTATGGGGCACTGAGACCTCAGCACGCCTGCTGCCCCAGGAGCTGGGATCCAGCAGAGGAGATGACACTGGGTTACAACCTTACAAGGGCGCTATGATGTACACACAAGAGACGAGGTGTGGAGGGGTTCAGGAACAAGGCAGGCTGTTGGGGGAGGTGGAAAGCTGCACTTCCCAACTCATTTCCACTAGCATCACACATTTGAAGTACACAATGGTGTACAGAACTCAAAACAAAATTTTGTGACAAGAGTCCCTTAGATGTCTAGTTAGGATCCTGGGCCTACCATCTCCCGGTGGGTGACAGTGGACAGGTACAGACTCTCCACAACTTCACTTCTTCTTACGTGAATGGAGAGCCTGTGACTATCACCTACAGAGCTGGCTCATCAGCAGGTCCTAGAACACTATTATTATTAATAATAAAATAACAATATCTGAGGAAGAAGCTTATTCTACAAGTTTGGCACGTGCTTTAAATAACTGAATTTCGGGAAATATTGCCCATTTACCTGCAATGATTGCATTCTATAAGGATAGGTATCTTAAAATTAATAAAAAAAGAACAGACTAAGACTTGTAGTTATTGTCAAAAGCCACCAAAAAAAGGCATATTTTAAAAATCAACAGAATCATTAGATTAACCTTGGTGATTTCCTTTCCCTGGACTATAATTAATTTAAGGAACTATAAGGCAATTCAAGTCAGGCCATTCCTTTGAGATCTGTTGTGCCTTGCCCTCCCCCTCCACACTGGCTCTGAGCATTCCTGAGGTTCTGCTTACCCTTGCTCCCATCCAAAAATCTTTTTTTTTTAAAGAGACCACCACCTCTCACCAAAATAGTGGCAAAACGAAAACATTAATAACCCAAAGGAACCTTCCCTTTCGAACATGTGTTCACTTCATGAGACCCTTCTCTTCGGAGCCTATCCAATGGTGTTAAGAATTCTGTTTTTCCTTTGAAGGACGGAGGAGAAAGGGAGCTGTGACCTGGATCTTGCCAGTGACCCCTGATCTAGTCGAGACACCAGGGTCACGCTGTCTAGTCCCAGGGAGCAGAGGGTGCCTGTGCCCTCCCCAGGAAGCCCTAATCGGACAGCAGGGGGTGGCCGGAAGCACAGACAGATTACACTCTCCTCCCATCTTCCGCTTCCACCTTTGGGTCCCTTCTCAATAGATGACCATTTCTAATTTTAACAGATGATCAAAAACAAAAGGATCTGCCCCGTCCACATAGACACGAAGGCAAACATCACAGTGAGCCAGGGCTGGATGCAGGCAAGATTCTGGCCTTTGTACACACATTGCCCACTCTGCCTTGACAATAATTTTTTAAAGTGATGAAAAATCACAATAAGTTTTCCCTCTTCACTCTTTGCAAAAGCCAGACCAGATGGTTTTGTGGAAGCTCACAGTATGACATCAGTCAACTGCAACCCAAACACACTGCACCACCTTCAAAACCTCCAAACAGGAGGACAGGCAGTTGCCTTGATAGTAAATAACTTCTAAGAGCCTTGATGGCTTTAAACATTCAATTATTCACTTTATGGTAAAACAAAAAGGCTTTTAAGTCAATTCTTTCAGCTTCTACTTCTTTTAGCTACTAAAATGAAAACCTTGACAAAACAGAGCCAGACTTGAAAAAGCACCTGGGACAGACCTATATGAAGGGGTGTGTGTGTATGTGTATTTACTACATACAGTAACACCCCCATTTAAGAACCAGGACACGGACAATACCTTAGAAGCCTTCCCCACGTCACTCCCTGATCGTACCTACCCCTGGCTCTAGACATAACTTCTAAGCTGACTTTTAGGGTAATCATTTCCTTGCTTTTCTTTACAGTTTTGCTATTTATGAACATACTATATAACATATTGCTGCACTGCCTGTTTTGAGTTTTATATAAATTCAATCATACTTCAGGTTGAACACCCCTAATTAGAAAATTCAAAGTCTAAAATGCTCTAAAATCTGAAACTTTATGATCACCAAAGTGACTCCACCACAGGTGGAAAGTTCCACACCTGACCTCATGGTATAGGTCGCAGTCAAAACACAGTCACAACTTTGTTTTATGCACAAAATTATTTGAAATATTATATAAAGTTACCTTCATGCTAAATGTAAAGGTGTATATGAAACTGAAACAAATTTTGTGTTTAGACATGGGTCCCATCCTCAAGATATCTCATTATGTATATTCAAATATTCCAAAACCAGAAAAAAGTCTGAAATCCAAAACACTTCTGGTTCCCAGCACTTCAGATGAGAAGTGTGAGCATTCCTGTCCTCACACTTTCCAGTGACTTGTCTCAGGTTTGCAGAGTTCATCTACACTGGTGTGCATGCCCACTGTTATTTAGTGCAATTTCACAGCTGCATACTGTTCTATTCTATGACAACAGCATAAACTTACTCAGGCAGTCTTGCTAGTGGACACTTGATTTGTCTTCTGTTTCTGCTGTTATAAATAATGTAGTCTCACATAGCCGAGTTCACTATCCCCGAACACAACCGTTAGTTGTCTTTAGGCCTAGGGACATGCCTGGGGTCAAACTCCTGGGTCACAATTTATGCACCTTTATGAATTAATATCAAATTGTTTTCCCAAATGGCTGTACCTCACATCCTCTTCACAACTTACATGGTCTGTCTGAACAGTCTATGTACTTTTTTTTTTTTTTTTTTT
>NW_007259473.1:338242-356896 GCF_000164805.1 Carlito syrichta
GGATGAGGTCTCGCTGCCCAGGCGGGTCTCGAACCCACGGGCTCAGGCAAGGATGCAACCATTGGCTACCTTTTACCAAAGTGAGTTGAGGAAGAAAAGAAAGCACATTCTTGAACAAGAGAAATCTAAAATCAATTTTGGGTTCTAATCTCTCTTATATTAATAGAACTGTAAACTAGATTTTGGTATTTTTCTCTACAAGTTTGAGACTGAAAGAACAGGATACCCCAGATGTTTCCCTTCCTATTTCTATCTCGACCAAATTCCCCCTAAGAGTTCCTCCTATTTAAGATTCCCTACAAGTAAGTGCCAAAAGGGAACTGCTGGTCAGACCTGCACGCAAACTCAGTCTCCAACCTCCTAATGCCCCGTGTCCCAAAACCTTGTTAGTAAGTCAGCTGTTTCTCAATTTCAGACATGGATTTTCCCAACAGGAATAATGCTATAAGTTGGTATTAGGGTTTCAGAGGAGCCCACCTATTTAACATACACTAGCCCACTTATACAACTGGCATGATTGGAGCAGAGGAGGAGGGTGAAGACCAGAAGTTAAAAACCTTCCTGCCATTCCCCAGGGAGGACAGCACCAAGACAGAAGGTAGAAAGACCACCTGAACTTCCACAGTCCTCCCACTTCCTGTGCCCTTCCTTCCCAGGTGCCACACACGGCATTTTGCTGGATGGCACGACCCAGACAAGGTGACCATGGCCTCCAACCCCTTCTGCAGAGTTCCAGCAGAGCTCCAGGCCTCAGGATCAGCAATTTCTTTTCTTAACTATTACTGGAAAGACAGGGGTAGAACCAGGGTAATTTGCATCAGTGACTAAAAATTGTGCTAATAGAGAGGGTGTTTCCTTGAGTAAATGAAGGGCCAATCATAATTTCAGGGCCAGGTCTCCTCAAGGAGGTGAAATGGTGGTGGTGTGCATGGCCATACTCCGAGTCCAGGAGCCCCGAATACACAGACCAGTCTGGCTGGGTCTGCCCTGGCCGGGGTCAGCATCCCACACTGTGCCTGCTTCCAAACCTATCCGTGAGTGACGCACAGGGTGCTGGGTGAGATGGGAAGGTCACACAACCTTGTCCCTCTCTGCCCCTAGTAATGAGGGGCAGGAAAGCTCAGGGCCAGTCTGCTCCAAAGAGATGATGTCTTCTGGTTTAAAAATAAAATAAAAACCTCTATTCTTGGTTTGTACACAGGTAACCCAACTTCAGGGGAATAATTCAGATCTAGGAAGGTCAGTTTGAAAGATGCCTGAGGATGGTTTTAACAGCCTCCTGAGCTCTTCTGTTCCCTTTTTTTAACTTTTTAAAAGAGAAGTAGCAACCAAAAGTGCTCCTAGAAACAGGCCCTACATCAAGAACATGGGACACAGCCCTTTGGGAGACAGGGAAAACCCCTGAAGAATCTGAGTTCCACCTTCTGGAGCATTCTTGCCACTCTGGCATCCTGTGGCAGGCCAGTAACAAGGCCTGTTTCTGGGTGGGCACAGAACAACCAATGGCTTTGAGTGCTACCCTGAAAATTGCTGAGAAGATGGCAAACCTTGCAAGCAGGAAGTCTAGTCCAGTGGCTAGGTGCTTGTTATGCTGCAGCTGGAGACATGGAGAGAGAGGAATCGGTATAGGAATCGGTATAGAATGATCATGAAGAAAAAGCAATTAGATCTGTTCACAGACATGATGTGTAAAGCAAAGGCCCTGACATATTGAAGTGTTTCCAAAGAGTCTTGCACATAAAGTGTTTAATTTTTAATGAGACAAAATCTTGAACAAGACATAAAATTACCATGAGTTAGTTTATAGCAAGAAAGTAACCTCTTCCTTTTGTAAACAAGTATAAACAAAGTCAAACTCATGATTTTTGTTTTTTAATGTCATATTTTACAGGGTATAGTAAAGGAGATACAATAGCTTAGGAAGGGCATTTTTGTAAAGATTGCCTCCTTCAGAATCACTTGGTAAGGCTTCGCTGTCATCTCAAAGGTTATGGTCACATCCAATCACTTCTAAGGCCAACTTCCCCTTCAATTTTGGAGAGGAAACAGATGTAGTCTTTCTCACATAATCTCTCTCTGATCCCATGGCTTCTGTTGACACCTGCTTCAACTGTTAATTAGGCCACCCCTGCTCCTCGCATCTTCCTCCTGCAGGTGAATTCAAGGCCTCAGCTGTCCCCACCTGCCAGTGTAGCTTCGAGGTGACCCCGTAAAGCACCAAAAACTGCAATGGCAAGGGCTCAAGAAATGAAAGGACACTATACCTCTTCTCCCCCTATACCCAGTCCTGAGCCTGCATTGTCTAGAGGAAAAGGGTAGAGGGCCTTTTCAGAGAGGCTGTCTAACCTTTGATGCCCCAAGGCTGCAAGCGGCTATGGAGAGGGAGAAACAGATGCACAATCCAGGCACAAAGACTATGAGTGCTCCTTGCCATCTCCCATTTACTCTATCTCCAAATTCTCCAAAGGCACTTCAGGAATTTGAGATTCCGGTGCTATGATTCTTAATTATACAGGAGTTATGTTCTCTCACTTTGTATGCTGCTCTTAAGTGCTCATCAAAATCAGTACTGACACAGCCTAACAGAGAGGTCCCTAGAGGCATGGGCCAGAAGCCTGGGCCATTCTATTGTGCTGCTAAGATATTGTTTTGTTAATGTAATCAAGACATTTTCACTTTGAAAATCATCAACCATGGAATCAAGGAAAACTTGTATTTTCTTAAATCTTACAGGTAGCAGCACCTGCTCACCATAACATTCCCCAAGAAAGCCAGGCCCAAGAGCAGAGCTGCTCTGGCACCACCAATAAGCCTCAGCGACCAGGGCACATACACCCAAGGACTCCTAACAACTGGCAAGAGAATCACCCATATCTCTGGAGGAGAAGAAAGGTTCCAAACCTAATGTTTCCTTTAAAGAAAAGAATACCTGGGCTTGGTGGCTCAGTCTGTAGTCCTGCGCCTTGGGAGGCTGAGGTGAGTGGATTGCCTGAGCCCATGGGTTCGAGACCCACCTGGGCAACTTGGTGAGAACTCATCTCTACAGTAAATAAAAAAAAAAATTAGCCGGGCGTGGTAGTGCACGCCTGTAGTTCCAGTACTTGGAAGGCTGAGGGGAAAGGATCACCGGAGCCCAGTCTGGGTGACAGAGTGAGACTCCAACTCAAAAAAAAAAAAAAAGAAAAAAAAGAATAACTGTGGATCAAATTCACACTGTTCCCCTAGACCACCTCTTTCTTCTGTGTGGGCCCTTTTCTGACACAGAAGGGCCTGAGCAATCACTTCACCTCTCCTGGCTGCAGCTTCCTCCTCTGTCATGTTGTGTGTTTCAGAAGGCTACTGAGAATTCAGTCTGGAAACGCATGTGCGGTATTTAACTCAGAGCTGAGCACATCTGGGCACATACCATGGCAGCTATTAAATCAAACTGCTGTAAATCAAACAGAATGCAGTGATGACCACAGGGGAAGGTACAACCAAAAGGCAGGACAGCATAGTAGGGTTTGGTTCTGTGCATACCCAGTTAAGCACAGTAGTCTCTCCATCCCCCTGGAGTATACAACTCAGAGGCAACTCTTAGAAACCCCCGGGAAAGCATGGAAGGGAAGGAAAAAATTCAAGTTTGGAGCATTTCACTCCCCTAATAAATAGGTAAGTGGTTGCTAATGGCAACTGAGCATCTCCCTCCCTCCACCAGTGTTAATTGTGAGCAGGCATGGAGGCTCCACAATGCTGTGAAACAGGCTTCTCTGGTCATTTTTCTGCCTAAAAGTCACCAGTGCAATTTGGCTATGAAGTCACACTGCCCTCGTTAACACGCATGTGCACCCAGGAGAGGGACAGCCCTGGCTGGGGGCTGCAAGCACAGAAGGAAACGCAATTTAATTACAAATGCACAGTTGCTCTGAGCCTACAGCGCTGGCAGGCAGAGGTGGCGCAGAGGTATCCGTGAAGACAGTGACGGCATGCTGGCCACGTGGCCGGCAGCTAAAGGGATTACATCATCTCCTTTGTGAGAGGATGAGATGCAGGAGGAGCGGCTGCTCCTGGCTTCAGCCCCATGCAGAGCTGCGCTACAGACGGCTGCAGTTTCTGTCGGTGTAAATCGCCCTTATTTCTCCTTTGTGTCAAAAATAAAACATGCTCCAAAAGATGAGGCCATCAAGCAGCTTGGATTTCTCTAACAAATTCATCTTTGTCATTTTTCTGTGCCTTTTCAGGCAGCACAGTGTTTTTTAACAGTATAACTGCTAAAATGGAAAGGGGGGGGGAAATCAGTCTTTTTATGAACTGGGTACAGAAATCAGCACAATGTTCATTCTCATTCCAGACCTACTTCAGCTCTCCATGCTGTGTGTGGTGATTTATACCTGGTCTCCATGTTCTCTCCCACCGTAAAATGAAGCTGTTCCAGGGTGTCAGGGAGCTGAGCTTGAGCATACAAGTTTTTAAACAAGTCCTCATGCAGGGCTGTCATGGGGTCCAGAATGCTGTTCTGCTCATTTTTAAATGGATTCTATTAAACCGGCGACCCAGGAGTCAGCTCAGAATGACGTTATCACCAAGAAACCTGCTCACAAAATGTGTCCTGCAAGCCAACATGCCAGCCCTTTATAGCTGCTCTAAATCTCACCATCCAACAAGGCATTTGTGCCGAGGGGTCTGACCAGCTGCTTAACCTCAACACATGCAAATTAAACTTACATAAAGGAATAAATGAAGCCTGAACCACTATGAACACATTCTCCATTGGCAATTCCCTCCTCTAAAGTCCAGAAAGTTCAGCTATCTTTCAAGCTGAAATAATGATAGAGTTGTTTCCATCACCTCCTCCTCTACTCCACTCGCTTTGTAAACTGGCATTTGCCCCTGTGATGGGCAGTCAGCACATGGGTAAGCCTAACCAAAGGCTGCCTGTCATCAGCTTCATAACCACAATCTCTCTCACTCCTGTTTCAGGATGGCTCTAAAACCCCAAAATCAACTAAATCACAAATACATTCAACTCTTCCATTTTCAAGTCTGCTTTACCAACACAATTCTATTTCTACCTCTCGTACATTTCCATTCCTTCCTCCACAGGGAGAAACCACACATCTACCACTGAAAACCCACAGACAGGTCAGCCTGATGCCAGGCAAAGCTAGCACCCCCAAGAATGCTCCCAGCCTATAAGCGCCTCAGGGCGGCAGCTATGTACAGCTGGCTCCCCTGGGCCCTCTGTGTTGAGTAGGGTCTTCCCTGTGCCAGGGCACAGCAAATCTTGTTTGAGGGGGCCCTGTCTAGTGGGAAAGATACCACCTTCTGGAAACCAATCAGGCTTGGAATCAAACCCCAGAAGTACCATCTGCAAGGTAAATAAACTTAGAGCTTTGAAGCTGTCATCCAGCAAATAGGAGTACGAATTTAGTAGCAGCTTTGCCCTGAGGACCAAAGGAAAAGTCTATATAGCATTGAACACTGTGCCTGGCACACCAACAGTGTCCAATAAATGTCAGCTCTAATGATGACTATTTCTTGACATCAAGGGGGGATGGACAAGAGAGGAAGGCAGCAGGTGAGGCCCCCATCCTGGATGGCATGAACAAGGGCCACCCTGGGAAACTGACTCGTAAGTACTGAGCGTCTTCTGTTCTAGGCAGGCTTTGTCCTCCTCACCCAGGGCACTGGGCACAGGAATACTGCCTGGGGCCTGGTGTGTATCTAAACTACACAGTCAACATAAAATTAACCATTCAAGTAACTGATGCATCAAATCACTTTATTTTACTTTCCTAATCTACTCAATGTCACTTTGAATTGGCAGCAGATGTTACTAAAATGCTGTGAACACACTTCTCGACTGTCCTAACAAGAGTTCAATATAGGGTTTCAGATACCTAATGCCAAAGGATTGACATTTTATTTACATAATTTTTTAAGTGGGAAGGCAATAACATAAATGCATCATGCCTTCAACACCTACTTTTGATCATTTTAACTCGGTATGTTACCAAGTTCTAACCCTATGATTTCCTAGTATACCATGAAGTACAAGATCCATTGAATTTTCCCACATTCATAAACTAAAAACAAAGCAAGACAAAAGGTAGGCAATGGTTCATCTTTTGTATTAATATATTTAAACCCACAGATACTAACTTGTGAATTTTACTGCCAAAATAGTATATTCTTCTCAGCATGGACTGTAAAGTCCTAAAGCAAAATCAAAATCTATTTTCTTATAAAAATGAAAAATCTTGGCATATACAAATAAAATATGTGATAGATATCTAAGAAATATATCACAAAATTCAGTAAATTTTCCGAAACAAGGCTCAAATGATCAAGAATTTTTTCACTATCACTTAAATTTTTTAGCTACCTTAAGAAGAATATATTTCTTAAAAGACTTATATTTTACAATAGGATATGGAAATTAATAAAATTTAATTTGAAGCTGAAAACTTCACTTTAAAGTATATTCCTACATTTGAAAATAAATGAACAGCACCTCATTAATATTTTTTATAATTCAGACTAATTTGCCTATAGTTCTGAGATTTATTTACATTCACATATCCAAACACCGGATTACATCAGCAGCTTCCAAATCCTCAACTGTGAAAGTGGCAGGGCATTTCTGTGTCTTGACTGGGCTCAGGCTCCAAAGCCAAGGGCAGCAAGGAAGAGACCACACACTCTAACACTGACACCAGGACAGGCGCCAGCCACCTCTCTCGGGGCTTACTGAGAAGCAACCCAACCCTGCACAACCTGGGCGCTGGACCTTGCTCAGTGGGCCAAGGTGGGGAGGAGACGGGTTCGCACAGACAGTGGCAGTCTGCTCCTTGCAGCCAGAGGGAACGCACATACTGCAGAAGGACTGCTTGACAAGGCAAAGGGGCCTTAGTGGAGGGAGCTGGGGGTATTCTGATGAGGAGTGGTAAAGGGTCACCAGGGATAATGTCTAGATACTATGTCTAGATATATTATTGGGGCAGGGGGAGGTGTCTCTGAAGAACCAGAGAGACAGATGCAGAGACAGAAACAGAGAGACACAAGAGAGTGGCAAATAACAGCGTGGTCAAGAGTGTCACCCTTTTCCTTTATCCTTGACTTCACCTCAGCTCGAGGGAATCAAAGGGAAGGGGAGGCCACTGAAGAGAAGAGAGCTGAAGAAGACCACTGCCCCTTCCCTGTGGCTGGTCCACAGACACAGGGCCAGGCCTGGGTTGGGAAGAAGGCCTGGAGTAGGATGAAGGAGTGACGTTTTGGTTGAGACTGACTTGAGCCCTTAACAACTAGAGCTCTGGCTGTTCTAAGAAGAAAAATGACAGCTACAGGGCTTGTCTGAGAAGTTACGAAGAAGTAGAGACAGGTAGGGAAAAGCAGAGCCCATTGCTGGTTGTACCTTTCCACGTTGCAAAGGTTCAGTGAGTGGTTATGTGACTTTATTGACAGACTTGGTATTTTAAAATATGAACACAGTAAGTTCCACAAACTTACTGTTAAGCTAGCCCTGAATGATATGAGACCTGAGAATTTCCTCCTAGTTTAATGCCTTGCAAATCAGGTTTTAAATGTAAGAGAAAGGAGGCATCAGAACTTTAATACTGTTTATCCTGTAATTATGTTATATTTTATTTTTCTATTTTCAAAAGGCATTATTTTGAACTTTCACCTTCTGATTTAAATTTCTCAAGGGATACAATGAAACAGTGTTTGTAACTTCTTAACACATAGTAGAAATGGTTTAAGTGAGTGGGGAAGTAAAATTTACAAGGCATACAAATAAATTAGGGGGCTGGATAATGAATGTTTTTCTCATTAGATCATTAACTAGGAGTTACTTTCCAGAACAATCAAGCAATACTGAATATACACTCTAACCCTAGGTGGTTTCAATCTTGTCCTAATTGGAACAGACACCAAACATATTCAACAATCCAAACAGGCATCTAATTCCATTGCCTATATCATTTACCTGAAATGGGAACCATTTGGCAAACTGGGCATTAGGAAGGTCAGATCCCTGGCCAGCAATGGTGACAACAAGCCAGGGGTTGCCAGTTATCCTGGCTCAGGAGTACTTGCCCAGAATGTCTAGCGCCGCTTCCCTTGGCCCCCCTATTCTTCTCAGGAACCTCTATGTGCACACGTGGGAACCATCTCACAATCAATCCACTCAGGGTGCAGACACGGTTAGAAAGAGTTGCCCATTGCAAAGGCCACTGATCCCCAGAGGAGACTCTCCAGGCCGAGGCGTCTCCAATTCATGACAGTAGAATTGTCACCAGCTTGGTCTGACATACAGGATCATTAAGCAATGACAGACACAGCTCTTAAGAAAACAAGAGTTTTGTTAGCAGCTGCCTCAAAAATAATATAAGCCTGTCTTTTCTTCATTCAAAAGTGAAGGAGGGTGCAGAGAACTGCAAGCACTCCCCTGAATAAGAAATGTTATGGTTGCAGAAAAAGACTGAGCCATGTGAAAACTGGACACTGATCCTATCACACACATTTGAGAAGAATGTTCCCGTTGAAATAAGAAACTTCAGTGAAAGAAGGGCTCAGATTTCTGGGGTTTACTAATAGAGAAACTGTGCCAGCATTTTTAACAGGTGCAAAGGAGCTTTCACAATAATCTAATTTAAATACTAGGGACAAATGGATATACCACAGAATGGCAAGTAGATGTTCAGAGCTGAGAATGGTGAAAGAATCACACAGAACAATATTAGAGAAGCTTCATCACAGCAAATGCTATCTTTCCACTGACTCAAAAGACCCACCGGCTTTTTCAAGCTCCACGTCAGTAACATTTTAGAGAATTTTGGACACATAGCTCCCAATGTTACGTATACTCAACTTGGAGCTGCCTCCCCCTGGGCCTTAGACCCTCTGTCCGGTGATGTACCTCCCCTCGCTGCCTTCCATATCCATCCTCTGTCTGTGCCTCTGCACACTCGAGCCTCATTCTCCCTGCACTTTCACTCTGGTGACCGTAACCTCCCTAGAAGAGCCCAGCCCACTCCTAACCCCCACCCGAGTACCCCAGGGACAAGCAGCAACTCAAGCTGGTGACAGAACAGAGTGTGGAGTTACCAGTGCTGCTTCTCACCACGTGGGCTGCAGTGGGGGGCAAATGTGGTCCCACAAGCCCATCAGCATCTCACATCTATTTTAATGATTAATGCTTATTTTCTCTAACAGTCATAATGCTATAACTCAGCTACATTACAGGACAGGACAATTTCTAGGGCTGGCCAGAGAGTAACTACCAAGAACAATTCTACAGGAAACACATTCTAGAATGTAAATAGTCAATTCAGAAAAATTGTCCATAAGGTGCTTATAAGTTTCTACATACTACTTCGAAACCCCAATATCTCTGATAGCCTTAAAGGAAATCATCTGATTTCTACATGCTCTATAACTACAGAAACAACCTTTTCCATATTGTTGGCCTCATTTATGGTAGACCCTGCAAAGCCATAAATCAGAAATCCTGTACATTTCTATACTGAATGCTGTAAGTTGAAAAGGAAATCACCATTTCTAAGTGCAGTCCCAAAACTGGCAACTTCAAATACAAATAATATTGTAAATACCTTTATGAAAAATAGGTAACATTTCTAAGGTATTAAGATCCACTTACATGAATAAAAAAGCAACCCCTGTGTGACAAGATTCTACCCAAAGGCCTCAAAAATCTCCCATTATGCTTTGTTTTCCTTATTTTAAGGAGCAGCCCCCAAGCATAAATTGCTACAATGCCACCCCTCTGTCGGCAGTGATTGAGCAGTGCAGTCAAGCAGGCCCAATAGCAGGATCTGAGTCACTCCTCCCCAAGAAGAGTCCTTCTGCCATGCATGGCCCTGCATATGGCATTGTCATTGTGCTAGCTAGTGTGTTGAACAGCAAGTGGAAAGCTCATTTGAGGCCTTTGCTATTTTTCCAGAAATACCCACTATTTGATAAATTAGGGCACTCTAGACTACTGGCATGCCTATACCAAAAACCGATCATAGTCATGAAAAATGTACACAATTAAAGAAAAACTGCCAGCATACAAAAGTCAATATGGTCTTTTCACACACCTAATTATTTTCATGGCATATGTTTGCCTTATAAATGTATAAGAAAAACAAATATTGGGAAAAAACTAGAGTGGTTGACATCCTCCTGCAGAATTTTTTTAAATCCAGAATATTACATTCATTATGTGATACAATGTTTTATCATTATTATCTCTATCTGAAATATATCTTTCCAAAACAATTTTTCTAACTAATTCAAAAAACACCCGTAATAAATAGCCATTATAGCAAATATATGGAAACTCTTTTTAAGTCAAGTATCACAAACATAAAGAAAGATCAATCATGGATTCTGTAAGCTAGAAACAATGGTGGGAGAGGAGGAATTTTACTAGCATTAAGGAATATAACCTTTAATCAAATTTACATTTAACTTTTTAAAAAGCACTTCCTTTCTAACATGTGGGCCAAACCTTGAAAAAAGAGGAAGGAAACGTGTGACTGGAGAGGAAAGTAGGAGTAACATCAAGGCAGGACAAAACAAAGATATACCCAAAGGACTGATTTTGAGGAGACAGAGAGAAGAGCATAAGAGAAAGCATCATCTTGGTGGAGGCAGTGCCCAGATTCTTCACTGGCTTCACTGGCTCCAACACAAGGGCTGAGCTCCTGAGCTCTTCACACCAAGGGACCTAACAAAATCTCCAACCAAGACCTGCTGACTCCCGGGCTTGCTGGCCAACCACTGCAACA
This sequence comes from Carlito syrichta, assembly GCF_000164805.1. NCBI lineage: Eukaryota > Metazoa > Chordata > Mammalia > Primates > Tarsiidae > Carlito > Carlito syrichta. Next base: position 349,018 of record NW_007259473.1, read on the forward strand.
CTGTTTCTTCTGAAGTTCCCTCCATCAGAGCTTACCTGCAAGGTGTCACAAGGCTCACCTGCGAGTTACACTCCCCAGTAGAGAAGGAGTTTATAGTGGGTGGGGACAGTGCTTCTCTATCCTCTAACAGTGCAGAGCAAGGTGGGCATGCAAGGACCGGCTGACCCTGAGCAATCAAATAATAGATTAAAAAGCCCATGCTACCATCTTTTCTCCATGATATTCATTTGTGAAAGAGTATAGATTTAAAGCCAGAAAATCCTCTATGCCTGGCAGACAACACTTTATTTTCTTCTTGTGAGGATTCTCAAAGGAAAAACTCTATCAATTTTAATAATATTTTTAATCACAAGAATTGACAAGATTCCAGATTTGCAAAAGACTGGTCTCTTTGTGGTCTATGTAAATGACCATTATTCTGTGCTCAGATATACAGGTTAAGATAATAATTTAGCATGTCTTTATTATACACCTATATTCTTATCTGAAGCCATATTAACAAAATGGAAAAAAGAAGTTTCTATCCATCACCTGAAAACATCAAGTAGAGCAGCAGTAGCCTACATGCTAAGAGCACAGGTATTAAGGCTGTCCTACTTAAACCCCAAGCCTGTTTTTGCCACTCAGGTCTGTGTGACCTTGGGTAAGTTACTCAATTTCTCTGAATCTCAGTTTCCACAACTGAAATAAAGTATAGTCACCTAGGAGCACTATAGTGAGGATTAGAGTTAATACAGGCAAGAGTTTAGACCAGTGTCTGGCACAAGGCAAGTACCACTAAGTGACTGTGATTAGTATAATTATTAGTATTTACAGTGCCATTGGAATAATATAATTTACTTTTATTTTTACTAAAAATTATAGCACTCAAATGTATTGAATGGCTACAGAAACTGTTCCAAGCTTCCGAAAGAATATAATTTGTTCCACATCTTTGGCATCGACAGACTGCACTACAAATACAACTGGCATATCCTAACATGTAAACCTAGAAGCAAATGCAGTTACAGGGTGTCTGGAGGAAGGCAGAAGAAACAAGAACCCACAGAGAACAAATCCATGTTTGAGTTGCTAATATTTTGCTTTCTTCAAAAGTATGCTATTTAAAAAGATGACATAAAATATAAAATATCCTACAATTAGAGCTTTAGAACTGAAAATGTCTCTATATTCACAATATAAAATTTAGCCTGTACTAAAAATCAAGTTTCAATTAAAGAAAAGATTCTAAGAAGTTTTTAAAGGCACATGTTTTAGACTTGAGGAGGGACCAACAGCTGATCCTGTATACTCTCTTCTCAGACTGTTCCCATGACATCTGATAAAGAAAAGCCTAACTCACTAGTTTGTTGTACTATGTATCGCACACTAAACAATTACTAAAAGATTACAGATGCTCTGCCTACCCTATAATGTCTACCTCATTTCTCTAAAACAGTATCATTTAATTCCCTATTAGGACATCAGGCAGACTTAAGGCACTCAAAGGACACACTAAACATGAATTTGAATATATATGAGACAGTCCCCCTCCCCAAAAGGCCTATATTTGTAGTTAATATGGATGATAGGCATTTGGAAAATATCCTTCTTTGAATAAAATCCACAAATTGCTTTAGCAGTCCTCACCAAAAACAAGGTCAACAAGGTCAACAGAATTTCAAAAGTCTTAATTCTAACAATGATAAATAAGAAAAAGAGACTCCAAGTAGCATTTCTTCATTTCAATGCATACTGAAATGCATTGCTATTTCCCTAAAAAACAACACCAGTGTACATTAACAACTCACTCTAAGTACCCAAGAACTACTCCTAAAAATTTGTTTAACAATTCACAAGAAAATATAAACGTCAATCTTTTACGATACCATAGTCCAAAACAGGTTTTGTCAACAGTTTTAATAAAGAGGTTCCATCTCAATGGTAAAAAAGGGGGCAAAGAAAAATTCAAATTTAATATTTTTTCAAATACAAACCAATTCATAGAGTTGCAGAATTTTATCAGATATTGATAATGGGGGTCTTGTTTTCTAGAACTTAGAACTTTTCACCTTCAGTGAAACGCAAACAATCTCTCTCTCTTGTCTGACCATCCACAAAAGGAAGCCACCTATCTGGAGAACGCAGGCAGGCCGCCTCAAGTCACTCACATCCCACGGAATGAACTCACTCCCTGCAGCTCAAAGGGTTTTGGAAACTGGCTGGCTGGTTAACAGATGCTTGGCTTAGATTTCCTCCCAAATATGTTTTTAATGCTGATAATGCTTAAATGCAACTGTTCACCACAAGGGAAAGAGTGAGAAGAATGAAAATCTGCTGTTATGTAAAAGAAAGGGGAAACAGCCTCAGGATAACAGCTTAGCTCAAATTTTACAGTGATTTTCACAGACATAAATACATCAGTCCTTTCTAGTCTTTTCACTACCAAGATCCCCCTTTTCTTCATTTATCCCCATTGTGAAGTTCATGATTTAAAAGAATCTCCCTGTCGAACAGCATTTACCAGATAATAATTGACCATTTAAAAAAAGCATTTATCTGTTAGAATAAACCAATGTAAGCACACTATGTCCATAAACGCAAATAAACTTTATGCTTCAATTAGTTTCTAAAGCCGTATTCCAGAAACCTGTATGATTCCCATTACATTTTTATGATTATTTGAAAACTTATGAGTCACAGACTAAAGACAAAATTCTGAAAAACAGCAAAACCTAGGTTGCAAAGGAAGAAAAAACAGGCAAAAAGTTTAGCAAAGTACAGTTAAAGAGACAAGGAAACCTTGGGAATGTTCCAGATGAGAAAAATGGGGTGCCCTCAAACAATTTCTAAATTATGTATGAATACTTTAAAATCAAGAAAACATTCCTTCTGCTCCTATTCCTGGCTGCTCCCTCCCAGAAAAGCATCCTTCTTTTAAGGCCAGTCTCCAACTTCATTTAGTCTATTCTAGTGATAAAAAATAAATGCATTCCTTTTAGATCCTATAAAGGTCTCTGTCCATTCTTCCTTGTTTGTTGAACTAAATTTTGTACTTACATTCTGAGTCTCAGTCACTTATGTTCCTGCATTAACCCCTCCATGAAACATGAAGACAGACCATTGTGAAAGAATGTGTGTTTTTAGATGTGGCTCACACTGACTGGAATTCAGTTCTGTAACTAGGTGACATTTGGCAAGCTGTTACCACTTCCTGCCTCCGAATCCCCACCTATAAAGTGGGGCTGCAGCACCTGACGAGGTTAGTGAGGGTCAAACTGGGCAATCGGTTCCCATCCAGTGCTCAGTGAATACAAGTCACGAAACATACAGGATCTCTCAGGATCGAGGGGTGGGGTGAACATTATTTTGCCCATGTTGTTGTGCATGTGCATTTCCTTTCAGTGAAGACACCAAGGACTCAAATTTTTGGAAACAAGAAAGCTGGCACTGCAGATTTGATTCACTGCATTTAATTCTTACTCTATACATTTCAACTAAGTATAGAAGAAAGAATAACTACATTTTGAAGAACACTTACATAAGCACTAAGAAATTGGGAGTGGGGAGGCAGTCTATACTGTTAACCAGAATAGGAAGTTAGAAAATAAGTTTTAGACTTCCTATCAAAAACAAATATTTAAGCATACCATTTATATTCTGAAATTATTCCTTGTATTTTAGTATTTGAATTTTTCAGTATTTTGAACTCTGTTGGCTATTTATACAAAATGCCCAGGGTATTGCTTTATATCTCAAGTCTTAGTCTATGGCCAATAATTTCAGATTATATGTAACATCGAACCATTCTATATGAAAAATAAATCCAAGCAACAAAAGTCTCATCAGCATCACCATTCACTGCAGTGATACCACAAGCGGGCAACTTCCCTAATCCTACGAAGTACCTGTTTGTATAACTATTTTTATGAAAAATTTGTTTATGGGGGTTAACTTGCACAGGTGACAAGGCAGCCAGGTACTTAAGAGGTAGGTTGTAAAACCAGGTACTTCTTAGCTCTGCAGTATTCAAGACCAAGCAGAAAATACTTCAGTTGCACTCCCAGACTCTCTACAAAACTGTCTTCTATTTATTTATTTTAGTTGGAGTCTCACTCTGTCGCCCAGGCTGAAGTGCAGTGGCATGCTCACAGCCACTGCAGCCTTGACCTGGTGGGCTTTGGCAATCCTTCCGCCTCAGCCTTCCAAGTAGCTGGAACTACAGGCACTCACTACCGTGACCAGCTAATTTTTTTTTTTTTTTTTTATTGTAGAGACGAGGTCTTACCAAGTTGCCCGGGCTGGTCTCGAACCCACAGGCTCAGGCAATCCACCCGCCTCGGCCTCCCAAAGTGCCGGGATTACAGGTTGAGCCACCAAGCTCGGCTGTCTTCTATTTATAAAGAACCATCCATTAGGATCCTCCAATGATTTCAACTTAAAGTACCACTTTATAAATTATTTAAAGAAAAAAACGAAAAAGTTACACTAAATAAAAAGGATGAACACTGAATCTTCTTTTTAATATGGTCTGGAATTTTATGCATACAGAACATAAAGGGGAAACACACCCCTGCTCCCCTCAGTGTCCCATGCACAGGTTGCAGGAATCACGGCAGGCTCCACAGGCAAAGCCACACAGGCTGGCTGAGCCCTGGAGACCTGGAACGCTGTGTCACAAAGATGGGACAGCAGATATTTGGCTTTGAGTTTACTTAACACTACATCATGTAGAAGGAAAAGAGCCTATCATCGACGCTATAAATGTTTTAAAGTAATGAGCAAATTAATGACCAAGTTTAAATCAGCATCAAAGAAAACAGTGAAATACTTCTTTTCACCACCTAATTACCTCCTTAGTTTCCAAAGGTCCTTCCCAGCATGTAGGAGGCAGCACCCTATTCTTCCAAAAACACAATCACTGTGCATTTGTCTACCTTTTATTTCTACTAAAATCTGCTACATGCCCACTATTTCAAGAGGACAGACATATGCCCTACTTTCTCATGTGTAAAATTTCACCCTTTCACTTCATCTAAACATACAATCACTTTAAACTTCACAAAAAAAATAAAAAGAAAAACGTCTTAGCTCTTCTGATGTGCAGGTGGATTACAGTCAGTCAGGATAAGGGCTATATAACTGCTTGGAGTAACATTTTTAAAGGTAAATTCATCCAACAAATAATAATAATAATGCCAAATATTAGAGGAAAGAAGAAGATTCACTGGGTCATACATTTTATTTCAAATAGTAGCAACCTCAAATTAAAACCAAGCAAGCAGATTTTGGTTCAGCTTATAATCCATTTTTCCTTTTAAAAACTAGTTATCAAATCTTGATCAATGTAACTCGCCAACTAATTATCTATCAGCCAAAGGATCTACTTGGAGATAGACAAAGTGGCTAAGTTTGGGCATCAGTCAAGTCATTTAAGCACCATGCTAGACAGTAGATTCAGTTCATGATGCAGAGGATTTTATGTCTCATATTCAACTGTGTCCTCATTCACTTCCATCTGTGTCAAGGCTACAACTGTTGCTTTCCACCCAACAACTGCTGGCAGCAGCAGGTGTGTGCATGCTGTGTGTGCACAAATATCTCCAGTGTGCCACAAAAGCACGCAGGCACACGTGCCAGGTCATCCTGCCTTCACTAATCCTGATTCTCTAGTGTTCAAAGGCAACATGCAATCCATTTCTTACAAACTCCCTCACCCCACACCCACAAAAGCCCCACTGTTCCCAGTGGTTCTTCATCACTGTACTGACAACCACATTAAAACAAAGTTACATCTTGAGCATCCCAAATCCAAAAATACAAAATCCAAAGCACTCCAAACCCTGAAATATTTTGAGTGCCGGCATGATGCTCAAAGGAAATGCTCACTGGAGCATTTCAGATTTCAGATTTGGGGTGCTCAATCAGGGTAAGTATAATGAAAATATTTCAAAATCAGAAAGACTTCTGGTCCCAAGGATTTCAGATAAGGGATACTCAACCTGAAGTACCAACGGAAAATTGCTCTTGGCTACTCAGAGGGGAAAATAACTAATGTTGACAAGCAGGCATGTCCCAGTCCTCTCTCAGTGGCTTATAAAGGTGCCCCAGGATATCACATAGTACAATAGGACAGGCTGAGAAACTTCTCTATGGATACCTCTCTTGGATTATGAAAACAGGTTATCTCACAGGCAAATCCACAGAGACAGAAAGTTGACTGGTAGCAGCCTAGAATGGGAAGTAATGTGGCAACAGGAAGCATAAAAACTAAGGGTCATTTATGCAGTTTTATTAGTGGAACCACAAGAAGCTTACATCCTTGACCCAAAAACTTGTGGCAGCTTTCCCATGAACCATTCCTCAAATGCATGCTTGCAGATCGGAATGTGTATACATACATGCTAACCCTTATTTGTCTAGAGTATTTCCACTCTGTTTACAATTAAACCAACTACCTACCTAGCAGAACAACTACTGGCCAACATCCCTCCTTAAATAGTCCATTACAGTTTTCAGTTCATTTTCCTAAAACCTAATTAACTCATCTAATCTCTAAACCTATCCTATAAGATAAACACATTTATTGTCTACACGTCAGAAAACAGAGGATTGAGAGTCAAAGATGATACAAGCAGATTTACTAGAGAAAATACAGCCAGGGAGCAATCATCAAACCTGGATCTTCTAATTCCACATTGTTTACTATACTCAACCCAAAGCCTGAACCTTTTAGATCTAATCAATTTTATTTATAGAATTATGTTATGAGTAAAGTAGATTGTTTTATAAGATGTTTAAAATATATGTTTGAAGTGTCAAAAATTACGTGAACTAAAACATTTTACAAATGGCAAAATACTTCCTAGATTTCCCTTATACGAATTTTTTTTTTTTTTTTTTGAGTCTCACTCTGTCGCCCAGGTTGGAGTGCAGTGGCACACTCATGGCCACCAAGCATCGACTTGCTGGGCTCCAGCGAACCTTCTGCCTCAGTCTTCCAAGTAGCCGGAACTACAGGCCTACGCTACCAAGTTCGGCTAATTTTTGATTTACTGTAGAGATGAGATCTTGCCAAAATGCCCGGGCAGGTGTTGCACCCGTGGGTTCAGGCAATCTACTCACCTCGGCCTCTCAAAGTGTTAGGATTACAGGCTGAGCCACCAAGCCTGGCAACAAATATTTGAATAAATTATATGAGAATGGATACTATATCTTTGCTTTGGTTTGTTTCTTTAATGCTATTTTTTTCTCTTAACTCCTCAAAGAGAGTTCTAAATTATTGGAATACAGTTTAAGGTAAAGTAGAATCTTTTATATACTTTTTAATAAAATATTGTTTTAAAAGAAAAATAATCCATTTTAACCTAAAACAAAATATTTTCTTATCAACATTCTGAATTACATTCTTTGAAAGTAATGTCTTTGTAGATTAGAACAGAAAATTTTAAAATAGCAGTCATTTCAGAATTTTTTTGATAAAGCAATTACTTTTTAAATGCCCCACACCTCTGTGAAATGATCGGATATGAAAATTTATTCATCTTAACTGACGTATCTGCTTCTATGAAATAGGCTAAATACATTTGCATTATAATCTATAATCATTAAAACATGACAATGCTTCCCTTTACTTGTAGATACAATGTAACACTTAAAACAGAAACAATTAAAAAAATGTGGTACATATACACGATGGAATACTACGCAGCCATAAAAAAGAACAAAATCATGAATTTCGCAGCAACCTGGATGGAACTAGAGTCTATAATACTGAGTGACCTCTCACAGAAACAAAGATCAGAATATCACATGTTCTCACTCATATAATGGACCTTGAACATCCAATGTAATACTATAAGAAAATGACTGACGGTACTGGGAAACTATGGGGGGGAAT
>NW_007259473.1:357039-447353 GCF_000164805.1 Carlito syrichta
CCTTAACTGTACCCCACAAAACCATAATAAAAATACTGATTAATTATTAAAAAAAAAACAGAAACAATTTTTCACTATTTATTTACTCCCTTTACTATATCAAATATGACTTTTTAATATTGATTCTGTAAATAAAGATCACAGAACATTTCCCCCAATTCATTTGTAGCATAAGCCTTCCCCAAAATATAGTAGCTACTGAGATTACAAAAATGACTCATAGGGGTAAGTTACCTGCCTCTGGCAAGCCTGAGAACTCTCCCAGCATTACTAGCAGTCTCTTGACAATGGAAAAAGTTAAAAATGCCAGGGCAGCTACGCCCCTACCCACAGATTATCAAAAGAGCAAGCATTTTCCCAACCCGCTGGTCTTGCCATGAGCTCCTAAGAAGTCCACTGCCTGGCACCCATCCACTGCCCCACTTGTCCAAATACCACCACTGAATTGTACTCTTTTTATCCCCTGCCATCCCTCTACCTCTGAAGCTACCAGTATTGCCCTATGGGCTTAAAGTGGCTCACACTATCATCACCCTGCCATATGTTCATTATACAGGAACTGCATCATCCTTTTCAATGATAAGGAGCAAGTTGTTGTCTCTGGCATAGCATGAAAAACTTAACCAAGATCTTAAGAAGAAAGAAACAGTAGTATGAATTATACTTAATTTCTACTTATATTCAGTGTGATACTCTGATATAGCAAGAAATACGTATTTTGGTATATGTTAATAAGATATAAGACTAAGGGAGGAAAACATTTACTAAAGGAGAAAAGGGGGCAGTTACATGATCCTTTAAGAACCATCAACAACTTGTCATTTCAAAATGATTACGTCTTATCCCTTGAACTAGTTATCAGACTTCAGTCACAGCTGAGCCCCAGCCTTCCTGATGAATCTTACTCCCCACCACTCGATCAATAATCCCGATGCTTCCTCTTGACGCTCAATCGGCCATGGTCCCTGCATAAGCCCAGCACATCCTGCCCAGGACCACAGTCTGGCTCTACCATAGCTGTGAAGCTGGCTTGGATACTACCTGCTCCCATAGGGCGGGCCAGCTGCCGGCTGCAAGTGTGGTAGCAGCAGTATACCGGCTGATCCTCTGACATACAGAAAAACATATCAGAAACTCCACATTTAAATTTTTTTGTCCCTGTACATTAAGTAAATACATGTTAAAAATATACATTCAATTCCTTCTTCTAATTCAGTGTGCAATTTTTTAAGTCCTCTCATCCACAGCTCAAAGGATGGACACCTCTCTCTCAGAGCATCTCTCAGTTTCTACTAGGTATGCATGTGCATAAAACATGGTGGACAAAAGTGTGACCATGCACCCATTTAATCATTTAATACATATTCCTTGTACATCTACCATGTGCCACGTATGGCAATAACGCCATCAGTTCCTGCCCCCACAGAGCTTAGATTCCAGGAAGGTAGACAGACACACATAAAGGGACAATTATCTTAAATGCTACCGAGTGCAATACTGAGGATTACAGATCACAGGAAAATATGGGGCGGGGAGTTAAGTTGGCAGGGGATGCCAGTCACAAGAACCATACCTCAGAACACCAAAGATGAGTGTAAATGATGTTTAGAAGTGAGTGGGGGAGGAGAAGGGTTGTGTAGGTGAATTCACTGAAGCCACAAGGAGCAGAGGCAGGTGGGAAGGCCTCACTCAAGGAACTGGGGGAAGCTGGATATGGCAGAAATATGCACTCAACAACAGTGGCAAAAACACAGAGTCTGCCCTTTCCAGTCAAATGACCTTAAGATACATCTTGAGACTCCAGTGCTATAACATGAGGATAACAAGACCTACCCTCAAAAGGCCATCATCAAGATTAAGTGAGATAACATATGTATGCTTTTATCATGCATGTTATGCAGTTGCTGCTGCTGCTAGTATAATTAAGTCCTTATGTTCTCCACTAGTATTTAATACCTGTAAGGCCAGAATCTTTAGCTAAATAGATTTCCAAGTATTTATTTTTCCCTCTCAAGTGACCTAGGATGGTCTGACAAATCAATCAGGAAAAAAAAAAAAAAAAAAAATCAGTCACTAGTTTATGCCTGTATAAGACTCTCCAAAGAAATGTAAGATGTCCCCAAGATCCAAAAGGATTCCTTATTATGAGTCTACAATAAAACATACAACTTTTTATAACTTTGCATATGCAAATAAAGTAACTGTCATAGTGATAGATTGTATTCTTCTAGACTTTGTATGTTCTGATTACATTATTAAACTCACAAAGGTAAGAATGAAGTTAGTAAACAACTTCATACCTCTACCACAGAGAGGACAACGGGAAGAAGTCCCTAGAAACAGATCTGCTCAGGAGAGCAGCACAGGCCCAGGAAGAAGTGTTAACAACAAATTGTCACCTAAACCCCAAAGAAAGATTTTCTCTCTTCACTGACAGCCTGTAGGGTCCTAGAACAAAATGCATCTACCCTCTGGTTTGAGAAAATTAGGTAGTGAATATGACTCATTACTACTCAACCGTGAAATCTATACAAGTCAACTGGCAACATCTGTTGAAAATAGCCAAAACTACTTCATAAAACATAACCTTAACTCCTGTTTCAGGCATAAAAGTAGTAATACCACTGTCTCCCACACAAGGAAAAGTATTGTTGAAACAAAGTAAATTTCTAACTCCTTGTCTTGTTAAAATATCACCCATCAGCAAACATGGAAAACAATTTTTTGTTTTTCCTTTCCATGTGACATCTATCATTTAAATAACTAAACGCAAGTACCAGACATTGGCAAGTAATTAGCAAGCCCTATCTTGCAAACTAAATTATCAAACAGCTCTATGAGAAAGGCACTAACAGTAGCCCCATTTACACAATTACAATTCGCAAAAGCCATACACCACCACATTCTTTACAGCTTAAAAAAAAATCAGTAGACAAGTGAGCATTAGAAAAAGCACATTGCAAATTTCAGTGTTTTAATTATAATTGGTAACATTATTTTCAACACACTTCACAAAATGACTAAGACTCACCAGTAGGTCAGAACCTCAAGATAAGAAACTTTCCCCCAGAGGATGTTACAAAGAGAAATGAGCAGATAAAATGGGGCAATATTAGGGGAGAGGGAGGCAAAAAGGAAAAGATGGAAATAAAAAGCATTATAAAGAAAAAAAAAAGAAAAGAGATTTCAGGACAGCAATTCAGAAGTTCTAAGGAAGCAGAGAAGAGCAAACTGTTTTCATTGCCTCTCCACAGTTCCTCTGCACTATGAGAGCACAGGAAAGTATTGATCCTGACAGTAATCACTCTTCACAGATCCTCACCTACATGCTCCTTTGTTTCATTTTATATTTGGAAATCTGTGGGGGCATGTGCAATTGTCACAATGATAAGGGGCAGACAGCCCGCCGACCCAACACACACACACACACACACACAATCTTGCCTGATTTTCCAATGTCTTGCCAGATCTTCTACAGTAAGTAAAAATCCTGAGCATAGACTCCAACTCCATTTTATGCATACACAGAAAACATTTTTTGAAGAGGAATTAATCACGTAAATGGAGGAAATCTCTGCTTTGGTTTAGAAATGTACCAAGAACTGTTTACCTCTTCAGAAAATCATGCCACCAAAGGCAACGTGGCTCACAATATCTGAGTCACCAATATGTCATACCAGGAGCTGTCTGCCACCTTGAGCTCACGTTCATGGGGATTCTATGCAGGGGTTCAAGCATCTGAAAACAGTACACCTTGTAGAGCTGTGTCAAAGTATGATCTGCAGATCAGTCACAGGTCCACAAATGTATTAGTACCATTCCACACTTAAAGGAGTTTGCCCCTCTGTAAATCAGTTGACTTATTTTTTTCACAGCAAGACTCTCTCCATGAAGGCAGCTACTGGGTGGTTCACAGGTGACACTCTCATGGCAGAGCCAGACTTCCAGTACCACAGTTATAGCAGTTAGAGCAGAGTCATTCCTAAGTATTCCTATATTTAAATAATTGTTTATAAATGACTCACAGAAAGCATTATTTTAATTTTGGGGTATGTGTTAATCATACTTCATGACAGTACACTGAACATTACACAATGTATCAGGGGAACTGGGTCTGACAGAAGTTACCACTACTTAAAGAAAGAGAAGACTCATTTGGATCCAGTCTTGAAAGCTGTCTTCCTTAAGGCACAAGGAAGCCCATCAAAAGGGGCATTGTTATTAATTCCTGGGCTATTCCAAGGTGGCCACATTAAACTTCTAAATTAAAATTCTGGGATAGATTTTGGAGAATGTTCATGTTTTACAGTCTCATTTTATTCAAAAGTAGTAGGGAAAAAAAGATCTCCTCTGCTCCCAGACCTCACACCAATACTGCAGGAATGGATAGACAAACCAGGGCCTGTGAACCAAATCCACTCTGCCTATGTTCATAAACCAAGGATCACTGGAGTACAGTCATGCCATCTTCATGTGCTCCTGCTCACGCTACCAGGCGGCTACTCTCCTGCTACTACTGCAGAGTTGAGTAGCTGTGACAAAGACAAAATTATCTATCTGGCCATCTATTTAAAAAGTTTGACAACTCCTGTTCTAGTTCAAACACACCTTGGTAAGTTGTAGTTTTAGCTTAAATCTATTCTTAAGTCGAAATACACAAATATCTTTACATCTGCAAATATAATCAATATTATAAGTTAAAATAGTATGAGGGAGTCTGAGATAAAAAAGATAGTTTGAGCTTCAATACATGCCTCTAAATTTTAGTCTCTTTTATTTTATGAACACATACCTAAAATTCTCTGCCGACTTTCCGTTTATCACAGCCTACAATTAGAATGGCTTGATCCTATTAAGCTTTAATAGGAGAAAGATCTTCTACCAAGTAAAATTCCTATGAAATCAAAATAGCTACATAAGTACAACTGGTGATAAAGCAGACATCAATTTCATTCTAAAGAACTTAGTCAAAATGATATGATTTGTGCCCATGAAAATTGCCTGCTTAAATCCACATGTAACCTCTGTGATGTTATCTGCTCCTTAAAGTTCACATGACTGCAAAAAGTGAGATGGGCTTCAGTAAGTTTTGTTCCAGTCCTTAACAGCTTTTGAGTCAAGGAAATTTGAGTCATGTGCTGCGGCAGTGACGCTATGCACTTTCTCTCCAACATTCCCAAGCCATTTGTCCTCTGATTCCCAATATACACTCTGAAACGCCTGACATATACTTTTGTCAATCACAGGCTCACATGTTCATGGCTGCAGTAGATCATTTTGTCCACTTCAAAAATAGCTTAAGCTCACCAATGCAGTTTGGAAAATCAGGAACACCTAGCAGGGAATAAAGTCTCAAGCCCTGGATGGTTTTCTCATTGTCACAGCTATCAAGAGTGGCTCTCTGTGCCTGACACAGCCCACTAAATACATCAGAATTAGAGTTCTATGTGCAGAAAACTGCTTTCAAACTCACAAACACAATTTCCCCTAAACCTAGCCAGGCAGTAATGAAAACAAACGATTTTTTCCTTTTTCCTTTACTGGGGGTGGAGGAGGGGGGTGCGGTTTCCTCCATGAGGAAATCAGCCATGAGAAACCCTGAATGGGCCCAGCTCCTGGCCTCTCCACATAGTCCCTGTGAACCCTGAGAGAACTCAGATATAAATGCCAAGTATTCCTCTATTATGGACGACTTGGCTAAACATGAATGATGAGCTGCACTCATGGTGAATTTCAAATATAACAAAGAAGGATATTAGCAAAACTGGATTCTAATTTCCTCATAAGAGACTTTTCCAATGCACAGAAAAACTAACTCTTATGCCACAGCCTCTTCTTTGAGACTGACAAACAAAGCTAAAGTTGTTTCCCTAAATTTTGTATCTAATCAACAATTTAAGAGTAGAATCCTTATCAGATGACTTAAACCCTCCCAAGACATTTTATCACAACCAATACAACATAATGTGTTTACCTGTACTTAGTGAAAATACTCTGGGGTTCTAGGTGTATCTCTTAAACACAGGTCATCCTTCCTAACCAAATTCCTCAACAGGTGGTATCTTTAGTTTTCCATTTCCAACAGAGCTTAAAGGAACAAATTCCTGAGAACACAACAGAAAATAATAAAGTACTCCCCTTGACTGACTGCATTAAATAAAAAATTGGAGCATGCCACTTATTAGAATAAATCTTCAATTCCACAACCACAAATGAGGCAGCCAACAGGCATTTAGGGTTACATTGACCAGTGAGCTACTCAAGGATTCAGTTTCACATGGCACAAAAGGAAGTCCCTATCCTTTATCACAAACATCAAGAGTGGGCTGTTTCTCCACTTTCTCCTCCTAGTATGACTGATAGAAAATATCCTCATTTTAACCTTCCAAGTGATGACCTCAGGATCAGTTCCCTTAACACTTGCAATGCAGTGTAAGCTGCTGGCATCCATGTACTTCCTGAAGGCTACAATGGAAGGAATGATCAAAATGCTTGAAATACCTCAAGGACTGGTAAGAAGGGTGTGGAACAAGACACACCTGGCTGGCAAACTGAGTTCTTAAGATAACAGTATTTCCTATTTTCACATTTCCCCAGACTGTTTCCTGCACCTCAGTTCTTCATATGCCAGGAGTTGTGAGTTTATTAAAGGTCTGTTACATTTTCTCCATTTTGAGAACACTTGGCTTTGGACTGTTCCTCCCTCCTTGACTTCTATTTAAGCACTGGGTAATACAAGTGTGAGGGAGGAGGAGAGCTACAGAAGACACATTCATCCCCATTCTTCTGATTTCCCAGACATCAGTCACGTGTGCTCTCCACATCCCTGAACCTTGGGGAAGATCTGGACACCCTCTCCCCAGCCCTTGACTGTGAATGCCAGCCTTGCTGGATCCTGGATTACCAAGGCAACTGACTAAACAGGTTAGTCATTTAAGAGAAGACATCATGGTTCACCAGGTTTCAGGGACAATGTTTAACTATAATGTTGTGACAATCAGAGATTCCATGACTTCTACTCTCTCACAAATACACAGTTTGGAATAGAACAACACTGTGCAAAAACAACAACAAAAAATACCACTACTTCTATAAACCCTTTCGTCTAGCTACCCCTAGCCTCTCAAGAACAATGTGCAGATTCCTGGTTTACTAAGATTTAGGCTCCATAAGTAAAGTCATTCTGCTTGCTCCCAGCCCTCCACCCCTGACACACCCCAGGTAGAATCTTGTTCATGACCAGAAAGCAACACGCACCTGACATTACCCTAGTTTTCAACCTCCACAGGGTCTTCTAAAAACACAGCTGCACTAGTAGGCCAGACAAGGCTGAAATTTTATGAGAAAGGACTAGAAATCCCTCCCCCTAAACTCGTGACACCGACCAGACAAGGCAGATAACTTGAGTGACTGGGACCTTGCATGCTGGTCCCACGATGACGGGTCCACCAGGAGGAGCCATCTCCAGTCAGCACTGCCTCTGCCCAAAGCCCACCTCCTCACCACCTACCACTCTGTCAATATGTCCTGTGACGAGTGACCCAGAAGAAAAGGAGCATGAAGCACTGGCCCTGCCACTGAAGAACTCAAAACAGACTTTTTTTTCTTCTTTCTTTCCTGCCTCCCCACTTCCATCCATTAGTTCAACCAACTGTATCTAGCACAGTGGTAGGCAAGATTCTAAGATGGCCCCAGAATATCTGCCCTAGTGTTATGTCTCTTTTATAATCCTTTTTTGGACATAGGTGAGTCCAGTGAATATAATGAAACAGCACTCCTGTGACTAGACTACTACTGAGTTACCTCTGAGTTCAGCCAAAGGGAGATTACCCTAGTGGGCCTGACCTCATCAAGTGAGGCCTTTAGAAGTGTGTGGAGCATCAGAAAGACTGACCTGCTGGCCTCCAAAAAGCAAACTGCCATATGGTGCAATGGGATCACATGGCAAGGACCTGAGTGTGGCCTCTACGAGAGGGACTCATGTCAACAGCCAGCAAGAAAACTGGGACCACCTCAGTCCTACAATGGAATCCACAATGGAGTGGATTCTGCCAAGGACCTGAACAGAGCAGAATAGGACTCCAAGTTTCAGGTGAGAATGCAGCCCAGCTGACCTCTTGGTTTCAGCCCGTGAGACCTGAACAGAGAATCCATCTCTACTATGTCGACACCTGACCTACAGAAACTGTGAGATAAGAAATGAGTGTTGTTTTAACCTGCTATGTTTGTGGTAGCTTGTTAGACAGCAGAAGAAAATAATACAAGCACCTAAATTAGTCTTTGGCTCCATAGATTTAATATAATCTGCTTTTTATTTTTTTCTCAGAAATGTATGAAACTTCCTCCCTTCGGTCTGTACGACCCATTTCACCCTAATCCACATAACAGCCAATCAACATTTTTGATTAGGGTGTTATATCCAACAATTCCATATTGAATATCTACAAGTTCAGGTACAGCTTCAGGAAAGGTGATGTGTTAGGTAGCCTGTTATCTCCATCAGGTTTTTGATAATGGAAATTACTCAGGAGTTCGATATCAGATACTACAGGATAGTGCAACCCCTCTCATTCTTAGGAATGAGGAGACTGACACTCATAGAGTTCAAGCATTCAAAGACCAATCACCGTTGACTTTTATGTGTGATACTAAAAGTACATATCATGTATTTAACATAATGTCACATATCTTAACCTTCATATATGTCTCACATTTGGTATCCTATTTTTTTCTCTTTGTCATTAAAAAATGATGGTATGCCCTATTTCCCAGTTCCTCATTATTCTTCCATATTTATAATTTCTATTTCTATGCCTTGACCCCAAAAGAGTGAAAAGACAACATGGAATGGCTTAACGAAATAATCTTAACTAAAGTGCAACCATTTTAACACTGCCTAGTTCTGTCATGTTTTTCTAGCAGTTCACTTTAATTTACCCTCTAATCACTAGTCCAGGACAAAACCAGTTTCTCAAAGGTAGCTATTGATAACTGTTTTACAACCCCTCCCTAGATTGTTTTGTACTAATAGCTTTTCTATTCCAAGTATTTGCATGAGAAACAAATTAGCCTAATCAATTCTTCATGAATAGACACTATCACCACAGCAGCAGTCATATGACTGGCTCATTCATCTGCCAGCTAGCTGTTCATCACCTGACATCAGTACCTGTGCTCACCTGATGACATGAAAAAGACCATCACCCAACACCTCACTCCAAAAAAACTAAACGACAGCCGGGCTCGGTGGCTCAGCCTGTAATCCCAGCACTTTGAGAGGCTGAAGCGAGTGGATTGTCTGAGCCCGCAGGTTCAAGACCATCCCGGGCAACCTGGCGAGACCTCATCTCTATAATAAATCAAAAATTAGCCGGGCATGGTAGCATGTGCCTGTAGTTCCAGCTACTTGGAAGGCTGATGCGGAAGGATCACCGGAGCCCAGCGGGTTGATGCTGGGGTGGCAGTAAGTGTGCCACTGCACTCTAGCCTGGGCAACGGAGTGGAACTCCAAAGAAAAAAAAACTATAAGACAATCATTTATTTCTGTTGAAATGTATTTTAGCAGCCAGGCACAGTGGCTCACACCTGTAATCCCAGCACTTTGGGAGGCAGAGCAAAAAGACTTCCTGAGCCCAGGGGTGAGACCAGCCCGGGTAACTTGGCAAGACCTCGTCTCTATAATAAATCAAAAAATTAGCTGGGCATGGTGGCACAAGCCTGCAGTTCCACCTACTTGAAAGGCTGTCATGGAAGGATTGCCTGAGCCCAGCATGTCAAGATTGTGGTGGCTGTGATTGTGCCACTGCACTCCGGCCTGGATCGAGTGAAACTCTGACTAAAAAAAAAAAAGGTATTTTAGTTACTGAGTGCTTCCACTCTGCTTTTGTTTCCTAGGAAGCTCTATTTATTAACATTTGTTTTTTTATGGCCTGCTAGCAACTTAGGGCTAATCTTTATAACCTACCCATGAAAGCAAATCACCATCCATCCTTTCAGTTACCCTCCATGCTTTAAAAAATATATAAAGTGACCGGGCGCGGTGGCTCAAGTCTGAAAATCCCAGCGCTTTGGGAGGTCGAGATGAGCCCACAGGTTTGAGAACAGCCTGGGCAACCTGACAAGACCTCATCTCTATAATAAATTAAAAAATTAGCTGTGCATAGTAGCATGCCCTATAGTTCCAGCTACTTGGAAGGCTGAGGTGGAAGGATCGTCTGAGACCAGCAGGTCGACACTGGGGTGGCCAAGAGTGTGCCACTGCACTCCAGCCTGGGTGACGGAGTGAAACTCCAACTCAAAAAAATATATACATAAAGTCAAAATGTTGGTGATGCTAATACTAAACCATGTCACCTCCAGTGTAACTTTCAGTATATTCTTTCTTTCACTTTATTCTGAGTTCACCAAAGGCCACAGGTTAACCTAGCTGTATATCCTCAACTACAAGGAGTTCTTTCTTACTCCAGAAGTAACCTCAAATTCTAAAATAGCTTTTATGTAGTTTATATTTTAAAATATTTTAGAACTTAATTATTAAATACCTTATAACTGATTCTAAAACAGCTTTTAACTGATCAGTTTTGCTCCACTCTAAAAACTGTAAAAAAGACAAATGTGAAAATATCTACTTAAAACAATCTAGATAAGGTTAACCTGATGCTGATATGGAGTTCTGGCTTCACATACTTTCTGAAAACAAAACAAAATAACAACAGTAATGTGTTTCTTCTTCCATTAAAAAAAAAAAAAAATCAAGAAATGAAAAATGGACAAACACCTTAACAGTAAATAAAATTACACATGTAAGTTCTCAAAATAAAGATATAATTTAGTGGCATATCAAAGAAATATGGCCATAACCTATGTTTGAAAAACATTTACCTCTATTAATATCATTTTCAGCCAAATATGGGTTCTCCTATCTATGTACCCTCCAGGATATCAAGCACAACAAATTTAATCACTTGTGGATTCCAGTCAAGGCTCTGGGACTATTAAGCACTGAATACTTGTAAAGTATTATAGTAAGAGGATATATACCTCTATAATCCGGCTTAGATTAAGACTAAAATTAGATGGAACTTTGAGCATAAAATGTTACACATTTACAAACAGAAAGAACGCATGTGCAAGAGAGAGATGATAACCTTCAAATTAAAAATGAAGTGCCCCTTTATGGCCACAGAATGTATAGCTGTACACACTAGCCCAGCTTCCTGGATATGTGGTGACTTCCTCTTGTTCTCACAAATCCCACTGGACATGACTTCCCGCCTACACACTATCTGAAGGGGTTGTCCAGTTTTGAAAGAAAACCATTATCCCTTTCTTCAGATAATACGATTAACTTGAAGCCATGCAGGGTCCAAACTAGTTGCTTCACCTCCCAGTTCCAGATCCTTCCCTTGATGAATAGGACAGGAGGAAATGCCATAATGCAATTTACACCAACCTCCCAACGACAAGCAGGGCTCACTCCCAGGAAGGGTTTACTCCTGGGAGGGCTCTCCAAGTACACGCCAAGACTTGCTGCGTCCCACACAAAACTTGCTCTCCCAGTGTATGATTCTGTTTACA
Source organism: Carlito syrichta (assembly GCF_000164805.1). Classification (NCBI taxonomy): domain Eukaryota; kingdom Metazoa; phylum Chordata; class Mammalia; order Primates; family Tarsiidae; genus Carlito; species Carlito syrichta. Next base: position 368,617 of record NW_007259473.1, read on the forward strand.
TCGTTTCTCTGAGGAGATCAAAAGATTTGCATACATTTTGTTGAGACATTCTGTATCTCTATCAAGGTAAAAGACAGGAGATACTACTTTTTCAAAAAATAAAATCACAGAATTTAAAATCTAGAAGAACTCTTGGGGATGGATGCTGTCACCAAACCCTATCATTTTACAATTAAAATGCACATACAGAGGACACAGCCTCTTACTTCCCTTATCACAACTTACACTTAAGATGGCATGGCCAGAAGTTTTGAGGCTGTCCAAAAAAGTACCACAATACGAGGGGGAGACCTCCCCAAAAAACGGGACTACCTTTTGGAGGGTAGGCCCCTTGTTCAGGCTTCCCCCACTATGTACATGTTCTAGAAACCCACTGGCATCACTGTACCAGTTAGTGTTGTGAAAGGCTGCATTCAGTTTCAGTGTTGTTTTTTTGACGATTCTTTCAATGATTGGTGATTTATAAGTGCATCTGTCCACACAGTGCCAAGTGTTCAGCAATGTTTGACCAAAAGCAGCATAACCCTCATGCCCCACTCTCCCTGTTCACCTAATCTCAACCCAAGTGGCTTTTTTTGTTTGTTTCCCTGAATGAAAAAAGTCCCCAAAATGAAGTTTTGCAAATGTGGAAGAGGTGAGACAAAAAACTATAGAAGCACTTTCAGGCATCAAAACCGACAAGTTTAAAAACTGCTTTGAGCAGTAGAAAAAGTATCTCAATAGGTGTATGGCTTCTACTTTGAAGGTGACTGAAGTTTAAACATGTAAAAATACACAATTTTCTATAAATAAATTCCAGAGTTTTTTTGGGGGGGGCCCCCCCCTCATACTTGTTCCCAAGATAAAAGGCTTCATGCACAAGACTCTCTCTAAAATTATCATTTTCAGCAATCTCATTTTTTTCAATCAGGGAAACTCTCTCAATCAGGAACTTGTCTTGCACTGACTCCCTCCAAGAAGGAAATGCTGGAGGAACTACAGCCTCATACTGCCCTGGGCTTGAGTCCAGCCCTCCCCTTAACACCTCTGCGATGTCATGGGAGTCACTAAATCTAACCAAGTGAAGCTTCCGTGTTTTTACATGTAAAATAATGGGAGGGGAAGAGAAGCACCTCACAAAATTGTTACAAGGTTTAAAATGTAATATGTAAAGTACCTGCACAGGGAAGGCCAGTATTTCTTAAAAGGTGGTCCCATAAGCACCTGAATCAGAATCCTATGGGACACTTATTTAAAATACAGGTTCCAAAGCCCCACTCCAAAGACACTGAGACTGAAGGTTTGAAAGGGGTCAAATTTTACTCGTTCCCAGGGAGATTCCAAGGCACTGCTGAGGGCAGGTTAAAAGCTTCTCAGCAACTTTTATTCTTGGTGTTCGTCTCAGAATAGATGATTTACTGGCTGGGGCTAAGGATTTCAGACAACACAAAAGGAGGCTGTGATGAGAAAGAACTCAAAGACATCATCTAGCCTACTGGCTTTCACACTTTTTGACCCTGACCCACTACAAGAAGTACCTTTTACAATGCAACTCCATACTGCCATAGCTGGGAGATACTGAGGATTCAGTTCCAGACCAATGCAATAAAGCAAATCATACAAATTTTCTGGTTTCCCAGTGTATATAAAAGCTATGTTTACACTATCAGCTACATAGTATATTTATACTATAGTAGACTCTATTAAGCATGCAATAGCATTGTTTTAAGACGCAATGTAACTTAATTTAAAAATACGTTATTGCTTTTAAAAATGCTAATGATCATCTGAGCCTTCAGAGAATTGTATCTTTTTGTCAGTGGAGGGCCTTGTCTCAATGTTGACAGGTGCTGACCCATCAAAGTGGTGGCTGCTAAAGATTCAGGTGGCAGGGACATTTTCTTAAAATAAAACAACAGTGAAGTTTCCCCACTGACTCTTTCGTTCATAAAAGATTTCTCTGTAGCATGCAATGCTGTTTGACTGCATTTTCCCCAAAGTAGACATTATTTCAAAACTGTAGTCAATCTTAAGTCCTGCTGCTGCTCTATCAACTAAGTTTATGTAACATTTGAATCATCTTTTGTCATTTCAACAACATTCACAGCGTCTTCACCAAGAGTAAAGTTCATCTCATAAAATTACTTTCTTTGCTCACCCATAAGAAGCAACTTCTCCCTTGTTCAAATTTGATCATGAGATCACAGCAATTCAGTTCCCTCATCAGGGTCCACTTTTTTTTTTCTTTTTTTGGTTATTTATTGTTGCTTAACAAATTACCCCAAAACATGTGCCTTATAACATCAATGGCTTATTATCTCTCACAATTCTGTGGGTTGGCTGAGCAGTCCCACTTCACAAGTATCGACCTGATCGTAAGTTCTTGGATCCGAGTGCCGGGTTAGAGTGCATAGTACTGGAGCTCACACAGCCATTCTGGACATCCTCAAGATTCACAGGGCATTAAGCAGAGCTCAGAAGGGTCTTGCCTCAGTAGTAAATAATCAGCCCTAAGCTAAACACAGCTCTGACCCCACCTACCAAATCTTTTTCTCTAAAGACAGGGTTTGGGCTGGGTATGATGGCTCACACCTGTAATCCCAGTATTTGGGGAGGCCAAGATGGATGGATGGTTTGAGCCCAGGAATTCAAAACCAGCCTAGGCAACATTGTGAGACCTCATCCCTACAAAAAATAAAAAAATTAGCTGGGTGTGGTGGTGGGCGCCTGCAGTCCCAGCTACTTCAGAGGCTGAGGTGGAAGAATTGCCTAAACCCAGGAGGTCAAGGCTGCAGTGAGCCAAGATCATGTCACTGCACTACAGCCTGGAAGAGAGAGTAAGACCCAGCAGGGTCCACTTCTAATTCTGGTTCTCCTGCTTTTTCTACCACATCTGCAGTTACTTTCTCCACTGATGTCTTGAACCCTCAAAGCCATTCATGGGGGTTAGAATCAACTTCTTCCAAACTTCTGTTGATATTTTGGTTCCCATGAATGAGGAATGTTCTTAATAGTAACTAAAATGGTGAATCCTTTCCAATTTTCTTTGCCCAGATCCATCAGAGGAATCATCATCTATGGCAGCTACAGTTTTACAAAATGTATTTCTTAAATGATAAGACCTGGAAGTCAAAATTGAATGTTGTTTTAGCAGGCACATAAAGAACATGAATCTCCCTGTACATCATCAGAGCTCTTGGGTGACCAGCTATATTGTCAATAAGCAGTAATATTTTGAAAAGAATCTTTTTTTCTGAACAGTAGGTCTCAACCATGGGCTTAAAATATTCAGTAAACCATGGTATAAATAGATGTGCTTTCATTCGGGCTTTGTTGTTGCATTTCTACTGGTGTCATTTTTCTAACAGCATGTGCTCATTTTGTGTCTCTGTGTCAATTTTGGTAATTCTTGTGGTATTTCAAACTTTTTCATTTTTAGTATATCTGTTATAGTGACATGTGGTCAGCAATCTGTGATGTTACTAGTGTAACTGGGGATGCTATGACATCCCCAAATTTTACCCAAATATGACTGGGTAGATTTAGTCTAATACTTAAGAGCCCTAGGATTTTCAGAATGGTAGACAAGCATTGCCTTTACCTTAAAGTCACCTACGTTAGCCCTAAAAAAATCAGTCTGTCCCTTGAAGCTTTAAAGCCAGGTACTGACTTCTCTCTAGCTGTGAAAGTCCTAGACAGCAGCTTCTTCCAATAGAAGGCTGACTCATCAACATTGAAAATCTGTTGTTTAGTGTTGCCACCTTCATCAGTGATTTCAGCTAGATCCTCTGGATAACCTACTGCTTTACCTTGTACTTTATGTTCTGGAGATGGCTTTTTTCCTTAACCCATGAACTTAACCTCTGCTAGTTTCCTCACTGCTCTCAGAATTGAAGAAAGTTTGCGCCTAGCTCTGGATTAGGCTTTGGTTTAAGGGAATGTTGTGGCTGCTTTGATCTTCTATTCAGACCACCAAAACTTTCTCTATATCAGCAATAAAGCTGTTTTGCTTTCTTATCATTTGTGTGTTCACTGGAGTAGCACTTTTAATTTCCTTCACAAACTTTTCCTTTGCATTTACAACTCAGCTAACTATTTGGCACAAGAGGCCAAACTTTTGGCCTGTTTCCAACATGCCTTCCTCACTAACCTTTTGATTTAAAGCGAGACACATGCAACTCTTCCTTTGACTTGAACAATTCCAGGCTATTGTAGGGTTGTTAATTTGTCCAATTTCAATACTGTTGGGTTTCAGGGAATAGGGATGTCCAAGGAGAGGGACGCTCTAGTTGCACATTTTGAATAAGGAAGGCCAAACTACAGGGCAGGTATCTAAAAGGAGCTTTCCTATTCTATGGGGGTCGGAGGTTAAGGAAAACAATTGCCTGGTCAGCTTTTTGCAAAGTAAACAAACAAAAAATTATAGAAAAATAAAGCAAATGCTCCTCATTCCTCGCCACCCCACACTCACACAAAGTGCTTGATCCTAAACTTAACTTTCATATGCCACTGGCTCTGTCAAACTCCTAGTAGTAATTTTCCATTTAGGAAACATTCACCAATGTCATGCTGCCAAACTGGCCTCGTTATATTTCCAAAAACTCTGGGCCATCTGACTTCACCTTGGACCAAGACTCTCTGTCAGCAACCCAAGCTGAGGCACTTTCTCCTAAACCCTAAAAATTAACCCTTTGCACCAGGAAACATCTCACGGATCGCCTACCAGCAACTCGACCACAGTTTTTTACAAAATAGTACAAAACTAATCACTTCACATTAAATAGTATAGCATTGAAGTCAATTATTGTACTGTAATGATATCTGCCTTATAATGGAATTTTGGACATTGAGGAAATTTATGACAAAAAACAAAATTTTGTATCTTATATTTTTCTAATGTGTGGTAACGATCTGTCTTCAACTTCAAAAGTATCTTTCTTTTAAGGTTACAGTAACTTGCTTATCTCTTCATTATGCCATATGATAAAAAGGGTATACCACAGCTGCCTTTCTTATACAAATGCTCTTTTTATCACTACCTTCTGTTACAAAGAAAGGGCGACTTCATGCATTCTCGTTTTACATAAAGCCAGCTGATTTTTTAAATATATATATATCTTAGTATATATTCCATCTCTTTATTTGTGTTTTTGTGCAATTTGAATGGAAAACTACAAGGAAACATACATTTTTGAAAAAGTTGTACTGGCCTAAGTTTGTCCTGTATAATCACCAGCAATCTCTTTATGTCCCAAGAGGGGGACATTCGAGTGCAAAGGGCAAAAGAAGGTACAAACACCAGCATTCCTGGGTGAAGCGAGCAAATGGCACTGGACCGGGCTTCAAATGTCCACTGGCAGCACTGCTGCTGCACACAGACCCGCCTCCACGGCTCCAGTCCCCTTCACAAGAGTCTCTTGCTCTTGGGAGGTACACGGCCTTTGGAAACTGCCATCTGCCATGTTTCGCCTGGAACCAGTATCCCATCTAGTACGGGAAGCAGGCAATGCCAGATGCTGTGGAGTCCCCACAGCAGTGGGCTGAGTCCAGGCTGCACCAGCTGTGCGACCTTGATGTGCCACACGTGGCTTCTCACGAGGAACATGCACAGGAGTGAATTGCAAGGGGAGGAGGGGTCCTTGCCATCAGCACCCCAGCAGAGCCAGGCCTGAGTCTGCCTTCCTCTCCCCTGCTGCCTTCCAGACTCTGATGAGGTTTGGTTTTTTTTTCCCCTTACAAATGACTCTTATTATTTGTATTTTTTGTATTTTGTTGTGAATTTCATGGTATAGCTGATCCTGAGGTAGTCCATTAGCTGAGATCCTTGCATGCTAATTGCTGGAAAGGTTAAGAATTTTTGCAAATTAAATGACATGAGAGCATCAGAACAGTATTTCTTCATTGGTTTTTAAATCAGCCTTCTATGTGGGTCATTATGGTTTCATAATAAAATTACAAAAATTACCTTAAAAATCATTGGACATTTACTCTGTCTAGGCACCATCCTAAATTCCTCACACAAACAACTTCATTGAATCATCCTAACAGCTGGTCAAGGGGAGTCAGATGGGTCTGGGCCACTTAGTTGTTTACTGAAGTGGACACCAGAGTATGCTGAGGTAGAAACATGTCCTGTGGTGAATCTTATTCATTGTTCAGAAGTTACATTTTAAAATCCCATCTGTTTTGAGAAGGCAAGCAATATTCTCCCCCCACACAAACGATATTTATATGAAAATCAGTTCATTAATAACACTTTTATTTCTTTATTAAGAAAAGCAGAGGCTGGGCATGGTGGCTCACACCTGTAATCCGAGCACTTTGCGAGGCCAAGGTAGGAGGATCCTCTGCCCACACATCCTGATCCCTCAGCCCTGCTCTCTGAAATTGGGCTGTTCCCAGTATGCCGCCTCATCCCACAGAAGACTTCAGGTTGCCCCACACTTGTCAAGGGGTGGGGTCAGGAGTTTGGGGCCAGCCTGAGCAACACAGCAAGACCTCAACTCTACGAAAAAATAAGCAAGAAAGTTTTTGTTGTTGTTGTTCTTTTTAAAGCATAGTCTTCTTTCCAAAAGTTATTGGATGTTTTTAAATGATCTCAAATGTATATGTTTTTCTTTTAATATTGTCTCAAACCCTCAGACCTGCTTAACATAATTAGCATTAGCCATACAGTATAAAAAAACAGAGGCACTTTCCTTCCTATAAGCTTCTACAATACCTATTGTGGCTGTGTGTCACGCTGGGAACATCCACATACATGGCCCCACCAGTGCTGTGGCAACCGCACACTGGGGACCCTGAGTGCCAGGCTGGCCACCCCAGGGCTCCAGCGAGCATCACACATGCTTCTGGAATTGTACTCATGTTTATGCATAATAGCTCAGGTTTTACCCTTGCCATTTTCTCATTAATTTAGTCAAGTATGCCCTTGTCATCGTTGAGAAAAGACAATTTTCCTGTAAATCTGAAATCTAATTTTAACAACAGAGGGTGCCTGTGACCGAGCAAACTGCATTTGTGGTTGGCTGGCTACAGGAAGCACTGGAATCCTAATTCCCACCTTCTGATCACTTCATACCTGGGATTGCTGGGGAGGGCGAGAAGAAGAAAAGCTTTGTGGATATTTAAATGAAAACAGCTCTCACTTGGCCTGATGACTAGTGCCAGGACTGAGGGCAAGAAAGGGACCCAGAAAGGAGCTGAAGGCGTAGAGATGGAGTTTCCTTTCTGCAAACTGGCCTGGCAATCGTGTGATGTGGACAGTTAGGATACTGAATGGCCTCAGTAAAACAACCACATATTACATGTAAGGTGGCTCTCAGGACACTCTGGGTCCTGCTTTGTCTTGCTTGTTTTTTAATTCCTGGCTCTAGGTATTCTTAACAATGAACATCCTTAAGTCAAAAGTGAGAGGAAAGATACTAAAACAGACACACAATGTCATCAGAGAACCTATGTATGTTCTCTGATGCCCTGGTGTACAACACTTGAGGAAGAATTCACAATCTGATCCTCTGCCCATACATCCAGACCCCTTGGTCCTGATCTCTGACGTGGGGCTACTCCCAGCATGCCTCCTCATCCCACAGAGATTTCTAATTGCTCCCACAGCTCTCCTGAGAGGAGGCAGAGCAGTTAAGAGCCTGGCTCTGGGTCAGGCAACTGGATTCCAACACTGGCTCCCCATCCCTAGCCATGAGACCTTGGTAGAGCTACCTGCCATACAAGGTTATTATCAGAATTTGACTAAACCAGGCAAACAAGCCAGTCACAGAAAAGAGGAAAAACAAAGGTACTGACCAAGTTCAGGACCCTTGGAGGTAGTTTCTCCCAAATCACTGAATCATGCTAAAAGACAAACATGCCTTCATAATGCTGCATCTATACTGGCACATGCTAAAAGGAATTACACAGGCAATAATGTGATACACGAGGTCTTTAAAACCAGGAGGTATGACTCAAATCCACTGTACAGATGCTTACAGTATGCACTGAAAGATAACTTGGTGTTGGTAGCATGAAAAGAATATTACGCCTCAAGTTATTTCCAAGAAACAATAATACTCCAATGATCATTCAGCTCTCTCTGAATGAGTACTCAGCACCATGTCCAAAAATCTAAAGAAGGTGACATAAATACAAAAAAAGAAGATTAAAAACTACCCTATTGTCTGAAGTACTGCTTCTTTTTTCAAATAAGCATATAAATAAACGTGCAGGGAAAACAAACAGCAATGATTGGACAAGTGTGAATCCTACGGCCTGCTCTGGGCAAATGCAACTGGAGCAGCACCAAGCCCATTAGTAAACTCTATATGAGAAAACAGAGGCTGAATATTTGCAGAACTAGGGCTAGGTGCTGTGGGCAGATTCAAACAACTCTGAGAAACTCATAAAAGGAAAGATATCTGTATGGACTTGATACGACCATGAAAAAAACCCTGGTCTAAGCTCTTGCTGTAGGCTGAGCTTTCCATGGATTAGCTCACCAAATCCTCAGGGTGCTAAGTGGATACCATGATCACTTCTAATGTACAAACGAGAAAGCAGAAGCACAGACAAGGCAAGGAACATGCCTAAAATGAAACAGCAATTAAGTGGAGGGATGGGATTCAAACCTGACTCCAGAACACAGATTCTTAATTGCTAAAAAAAAATTAAAAAAAAAAATCAAATCAGCATAAATCAATGACTAAGCCTAACACTAGCTTCTATTTTCAAAACCCAGTCATATATTTAGAAAGGGCATAGGCTAGTTACTTGTATTCTCAAATTGTACACAATTTGGAGTAGCAGTAATTAACCCATGCCACTGGAGAAACTGCAAATAAAGAGCCATACACATAAGTAAGATTTCATAATGAAATTACTGGACCTTGGAGCTAAAGAGAATTTGGGGATAATTTAGTACAAAAGTCACTCTATAAATGAAAAACCAAAGTTTGCAGAAGCTGAATAATATCCTCAAGTTCACATATAAAGAACCTGGGTCTAAATTTTTTTTTAAGTGAAAGAAAAAAATTAAGTTTTTAATCACTAGAGTATTCACTAGTAAAACAAAAAAATCATAGTAAAGTGTGATACATTTCCAAGTCACAATCAAGATTTGTTATTATTACCAATAAGCACTAACAGTGTTCATTAGCAAATACTAATAACAAATCCACTACAAAAGAATGCTCATTAATGAAATATAGCAGGAAAAAAATGCTACAATTAAGAACTCTTTTACTTATTAGCATCTTATTTAAAAGTTGCATGTTTTCCAACTAGGTTTTTTATAGTTTACTTTTTTTTTTAATCTAAAACAGTTAAGAAGATTTGAGATCCCCAAATTAAAAGCCAACAAACTCCAAATCTTTTTCAATACAGAAGTGCAGAAAACCAAGGCTATTTATCTAAATTCATTTTTTCATTCTCACTAATGAATGGGGCATTCCAGCTTCCTTTATAAGTTACACATTGCAAAAATCAAATATATATAAGATTAATTTTCATTCAAAATAAATTTCTCACTTTCTTCCTCCAAGTCAAGTTTTTAAAGGCACTTCATTTAACACATTAATTCTTCAAAACTGTAAAAGAAAAACAAATCATCATAACTGCTGATTTGAAATCAATGAGTGAGTTCAAATGATTACAGGATGTGTTTCATTACCTAAGGTGTTTCCTTCACCTTGGTCAGAAATAAATAGAACATACCCTCATCTACACACATACATTGATTGATGTCACAGACAAATCAATGAGGTTCTATATCATCAAACTGAAATATAACAATTTAATTCATTCATTAAAAAATAATTAGGTGAACTAGAGTGACAATGGAATTGATGGAACTGATGGAAAACCTAATAGGTTTTCATCCATTTTGCTGTTGTTCCAAACTTTCTGGTAAGCTGTGGCAGATGTAGGTTTCAAATAACAAAATTTTTCAAACTTTTGCAAAAAAAAAACAAAACTGTGTTGATCAGAACAACCTGTACTTCCCAAACTGAGATTATCCTGTGTCTTTCAGAAAACAGTAAGGAAACATCTACTGAGCTGCCGATCATGGAACCTACATTTTTTTAGTGTGGCCAGACATCTGTGAAGCTTGGACAAACAGCCTTCCCTGTGAAAGAAGGCATTTTCCGGCCACTCTTCCTGGGTGGTCAAGGGTATCCCCTTCCTGAGGGCCTGGAGGAGTTTGTCTCTGATCATGAACACCACAGTATGCTGGCCTATTGGGGTAGCAGACAACAACTAATGCTAACAAGTCATTTGCAGTCTTTGAGATAGCCAGTCCACCTGGTCCTTGTCTAGGTTTCTATCCATGTATAATTTAAAGAATAAGGAACCTGACCAATTTACAGTAGGAGCACACTGATGGCTAGTCCCGTCTGTGGCTTGCCTGATTGCACAAGTCCTCTTTCTCAATGTAATCACAAGCAGTTTGGCCTGGTAATTTTTAACTAAGTCAGTTAAAGCAGAGTCATTAGAAAGACACACACTGAACACTGTTTTCTTTTCCCCCTCTGCCCAAGACAGGCACAATGCTGAGTCCCACTTCAACAGCCCTGTCCCTCTGACTGGCTTCCAAACTGGGCCAATACCAGGGTCTTTTCTTGGGAGTAAGAATTCCTGCATGGGAGTTCTTCACCAACTTACTGGCAAGCCCTAATATGCCAACTCTAGTATTCAATATATTTCCAGAAGAAACCCAAGGGCAGCTTGCTTATAGATGTTTACAAAATTTCTCCTGACTCTACAATTCTATACAGCTTATTTTAAACCTATTGCCTTTATCAGGTTGTCCCAAGTCACTCAATATAGCTTTCACAGAAATAGTTTCTTTTCCTACTCATGTCTTAAAACATTTAGATAATATTTAATGAAATTATAGGTTGACAATAAGAGTACACCTTAAATAAATGGATTTAGAAACAAACTCAGCTATTCTGTGTGTCAGCAGGGTCCGACTGATAAGAACACAGTGCCCAGGCCTACTACCATTGCCTGCATGCCTCTGCTAGCAGCTGTTAACTATCCGTTTAACATTTATTTTTTTAAAAAAGAAAAGAGACGGGAAGGGAAGAAAGAGGAAAAAGAAAAGGAGAAAAAAAATTCTTTTCCTTTCCCTTCATTACTTCCAAAGAATTCCTTATGCCCTGCAAGTGCAAAACAGACTCGTTTCACTCCCATCCTCATCAGTAAGGTTATCGATAAAAAAAACACATAAACTTCTAGGAGAAAGAACCTCACACCTGCTCTGATTTCCCCTAACATGTATTTCCTCAGTGGTCAACAAACAAAGTTTTATCGGATCAGAAGAAACACATTACAAATCAGATAGTCCACATGTCTCATCCAATTGTAGACTGTTTCCTTCATACAAACCTGGAGGAAATGCAGTTTACCCAATTTGGTCTTTTGGTTGCTAGAAAATAAATGAACTACTATAATTATTATACAAATATAAGTCATGAGAATCACTTCCTCAAAAGTTGTCCCAAACCAAATTCAAAGACACTACGTAAATTAAAATACAAAGCAATCGGGTGCCAAACTCCACCTTCCGAGCTATAAGCAATCAGTAAAAGTGATGTACCTTGGTCAGGATAAGGCCATTTGCTTTGTTCTCCCAGTCCGGGGGGGGGGGGGGGGCGCGCAAGTGATCAGCTCTTTCCTTTTTTGTCAATAACATCAATTCTTACCTACCCATTTCAGCCTTTTCTCATGTACCACTGCTATTTTTAGTAAAACCCTGCATGCCTGAGACATCCAAGGTTCAATGAAGGCAGCGCCTGCACATGTCTGAGCACATATGTGATCTTGAATGAGACAGGAAAACACCATTCAAGGACCTTCTGTGAGTAGATGCTGAATGACTCACATCCAAGACACTCAAAACTGTAGACAGACTCCCGAAAAGAGTAGTTGGTTTCCTTTCAAGGTGAAGATAGGAGGAGACCAAACCAGAGACAAGATTAAAAATTTTTTCAAAAAAATTTTTAAAAAGGGATGTCATCTTTATACTTTTAACACTTTGAAGTGATATTACATGCACATTAAAATAAGGGTGTATTTTAGCAAGCAAAACATCATTTACAACAATTCAAAACTGCTTTTATTTTTCCAAATATTTAAAAGTGTAATATTCTATTTTAATATCAGACTTTTATTCAGAAAACCTACTTGTTCCTCCTATATAAAGAATTGATTTATATGCATTATATCTTCAAATATTGAATTATGTCAGAGAGAATACATTTGAAGGAATAAAGGTGGTATCCAAACAGAGAGGTAAGTTTTTCTTTTTTCTTTTTCCTGGTCAAGAAAAAGAACTGTTCTGACCATAACAAGATGCTTGTTACAAAAATAATACATTATTAATAATCTGTCTGACAGTAGAAAAAATATATATATCAAAAGCACCTTTGTGTATTTTACTTCGTGGCATCACATACTCAGTCTTCTGTGCACATACCCCAGCCCCCTCCCCTCCAGTTTTTCCAGAATTCAACAAATACAGTTAATTTACTGAATGGCAGTCTCTCATTCAAAAAAGATTCTAAGGATGAAGTCCACACAGTTCCAACTCTCTTTGAATATAGTCAAGTGAGGCAACAGCGAGACTCACCAGAGACTTGGGGTACAACAGGATGCTGAGAAGCTGGTTGGGACTCTCAGAAAGCCCTAGGAGGAACCTGGGGTAGCTATGCTGGGTGTGACCATAGGGAGCCACCAGCCCAGGCCCCAACCCATACCCTTGGGTCCCCAGAAACTGTTGGTCCTTATAGGGATGGGAGCTGTCTACACCACCTATTCATCATTCTATCCATTCTGAGTCCTCTACAGAGTATAAACAAAATTTTTAATACTATTTTACTTTTATCTATTACAATTCTCTTTACACTTTTTATTTCATTGTGAATTTTTTTCCTTCACAGTACAGTTTGAACAGAATACTTTCTAACATTCCATATTCTGTTTCTAAAGAACTGCTGACATCTGTTTGTAGATCTAGCAGAGAGGACATACATGGCCAAAAAAAAAAATTTTTATTAATTTGTAAAGGGCAGATCTTAAATTCATAAAGAAAAAGGAACATAACCAAGTTTGCACAGGAGATTTCTATACATATACTTCAGCTGGTAAATGCTTGTGCTAATGGTTTACAGGCACATATGGCAAATGTTTCATTGTTCCATATTTTAAATTACTGTGTAAGTATGTTCTACCATAGGTTAATTCATAGCAGGAGCAAGTTTGCAAAGATAACTGCTTATGCTAACACATGTAAAGTGAGTAATAGTAAACCATTTCAGAATATGGGTTTTATACCACATGTGCTTATAAATAGGTTTCAAGTATTCATTATCCAATTACTCATTTTGCAGACCCAAAGTATTACACGTTAAAGCTGAGCTTTTTACACCAAATCTTTGAGATGATGGTTCTTTCTGCGATAATAGAAATCCATCTCTCTGCTCCTTCCCTTCCCTTTTTGAGAAAATGATTTTGGCAGTTTTTAAAAAATACAAAGCGTTAGTCTACCTATGATCTACAGTTCTCATTGGAAAGTCAGAAAAAGATAGTCAAAAGGTCCAAAAATAATGTTAATGTGACCTTTTAAATATTTTCAGTTATAAGGATTCCTCAAAAGCACTGCCTACTCCCTTAGTGGTCTATCTATCAGTGGTCAGTAAACTTCAGCAACCTCCCCCCACCCCAATGTCATGAGAATAGACCCAAGTTTTGACCTAAGGGCTCACAGCAGACTTAGGAGGCAGGAGTGAAAAGGATGCAAAGAAGGAAGGGGAGAAACAGGTAACAGGAGAGAGGAAAGGGTTAAAGAAGGAAAAGAGCTGACAGACAAGAACAGATGGACCTGTTGTGCACATGTCATTCTTTGATATCCACTTCATTTTTGCTGAATTTAAATTTTAATTTTTACTCAATTTAGAACTACCGGACAACAAATAAGGCTGAAGAGGGTAAGCCGAAACCTTAAAAACATACCATTATAATAACTGATGAAAAATAAGGGTGGAACCTATGACTCATGTTGAAATAAAAACGCAACTATTTCTTTTTTCTTTCATGGTTTCTCCCCAAGCAATCATAAAACAAGAAAACACTGTTTTAAAAAGGGCTTAAAAGAAGATTTAGATGAAATAAATATTGTAAAATAACCTCCTGGTCTGGAAAAGTGAGACCCCCTGTGAGGGCTCTGATCAACTCTCTCATTAGGTAAAGGACATCTGGACAGCAGGGTCAGTGGCTAAACACAGGACACCATACCACTCACTACAAATGGGTCCACAAGGAGATCACAGCAGGAGTGGGTGGCGTGGCAGAAAGCAGGATACTCCCTGCTCCTGGCTGAGTTCACTCAACAATTACATCAGTGGCCTCAGACAAGCCACAGCTTCTCTAGACTGTTTCCAGCCTTCTATACAGAACCTCTCCCTTCATCTAACCTTCAAAACTCAACCAAAGGGTCTGCCTGCTCCTGCGTGTGACTCAGCACCTCCTGTGGGGTTCCACACCCTTGTGTGCCCTGCACTAGTTGTGGCCCTCAACACCCTGGCAGGCATGCAGAAGGAAGGGAGACGCTAGCACATTTGGGGCCCCTCTCTGGGAGTTCTGCAGAGCTCTCACCCTCCCTCTGTCCATCTATGCAGAAGCCCTCCCAAATGTCACCCTGAGATCTGAGCCTAATAAGACTTCCTGGCAACTTGAGGGCTAGCAAGGTATTTTTTAAAAAGATCTTTCTCATAAAACATGTAGCTTTGCACATAAGATACTTAATCACAAATGTAAGAAGACAAAACAAGTCAAACATAAATACCAACGATATCTTTGTTTCCATAGAACTACAAACAACAATGAAAAAACTTGGGCTATTTCATTAGGGGCACACATTCTCGGACATTTGGACAGGTAAAACTACCTAAGGGCTACTATTGTGAACTTTGTCAAGCCCTTTTTGTTAGCATACATTTTTTGAGTTGGAGTCTCACTCTATCACCCAGGCTGGAGTGCCATGGCACACTCACAGCCACCCCAGCGCTGACCTGCTGGGCTCCAGGGAATCTTCTGCCTCAGCCTTCTAAGTAGTCGGAACTACAGGCATGCACTACCACATCTGGCTAATTTTTGATTTATTGTAGAGACGAGGTCTCACCAAGTTGGCCTTTGCAGTCAACCCCCACACCCACCCCACTCAAACCCAGGGGCTCAGGCAATCCACTTGCCTCAGCCTCCCAAAGTGCTGGGATTACACACAGTCACCAAGCTCGGTCTCTTAGAATACATTTTAAAACATTTTTTTTTTTTAAGAGCTCTACTTATAATACTTCAAACATGGAGCTCAACTAAAACATGACTGTGCTGCACTAAGATTTTTAGAAAAGGGCATCTGTCTTGGCATCATTCACAAAGCAACGACCAATTGCTGGCTCAACCAGTATGACACAAGCACTGGAACAGTAAGCAGTCATTTAAAAATAATGATCTTACACTCAACTACTGACAGAAGAAACAATGTAATGTGTGGGACTTGCCTCAAAGGGATTGAGGGAGCAAAGAGAGACAACACATGACGGACCATGAAGTGGTGATTACTGAAGCTAAGCAGAGCACATAGGTGGCATTACCAACTCTCTCTACTTCTGTGTGTCTAAAATGTTTTGATATAGATTTTATAAAGACAAAACAGTTCCTGACACAAAAGAGGTGCTTGATATGGTCTTTGCAACATGTCATGAGGTATTTTACTGAGGTACAATTTACATACGATAAAATGTACTCATTTAGTAGACAGGGTGCTAAGATCAGAACATGGGAATGTGGATGCCTGGTCTGCCAGTTACTGTTGCTGAGGCCTGTAAGTCACTTACCAACACTGATGTTCAGTTTCCTCTTCTGGAAAACAAGTTTGTCACCTACCTCTTAGAATTAGGAGAAACAGCAAATGGCAAAGGGTTTTAAAAATCGCAATTTTTTCAATAATAATAACTTTGATTGCACTGTTTTAAAAATAGTCACCGATGTTAAGAGGACTGCAGTAAGTTTACAGTTGTGCAACCAGCACCATCAACCAGTTTTCAAACACTTGTGTTAGAAAAAAAACTTTAGGCAAATTAAATTTAACAGAATTTAATTGAGTAAAAGGACAATTCGAATCGGGCAGCCCTCAGAACCAACAGAGGTTCAACTTCACATAGGCCACATTTATGAACAGAAAACAGAAGTACATAAACAGCTCAGTTACAGCTCTGCCTTTGCCTTATTTGAACATCATCTAGTCAGTTGGTCACCTATAATTGACTGGAGCTGGCTGCTGTGATTGGCAGAGACCCAGTTATTTGTTGCAAAAGCATACTCTTAAGTTAGCTTACATACTTAGCAAGGTTGCAGTTTGTTACATAAGAACTCAAGTACAGAGGCATCCTCTGGCCAAGCTTAGTTAATTTAACACTGGCATCACTCCAGAATGTTCCCTTGGCCTTTGCAGTCAATCCCTACCCCTACCCCCACCCCCCACTCCTACCCCAAAGCAACCGCAGTTCTGCTTTCTGTCTCTCTAGCTTTGTCATTTCTAGCAATTTTGTAGAAACAGAGTCATGCAATATGTAGTATTTTGAGTCTGGCTTCTTTCACTTAGCATGTCACTGAGGTTCATTCGGGTTGTGGCATGTGTCAGAGGTTTGTGCCCTATTGCTGAATAGTATTTTACTGTAAGATTATGATAATAATACACCTGGTTTACCATTCCAGTTGATGGACACTGAGATTGTTTCATTTTGGGCTATAATTAATAATATTGCTGAGCATTTGTATAAAGTCTTTATGTGTTTTTATTTCTCTTGAAGCAAGAGACCTAGGAGTAGAATTACTGGTTCATATGATTTTATTTAATTTTTTTTTAAATGATGGGAGTCTTGATATGCTGCCCAGGCTGGTCACAAACTCCTGGCCTCAAGTGGTTCCCCCACTAGAGCCTCCCAAAGCACTGAGATTACAGGCATGAGCCACCGTGTCCAGCCTTTATATTTAACTATTTTAAGGACTGAAAGCTGTTTTCTGAAGTGACTACACAATTTTATATTCTTACCAGCAATTAATGAGGATTCTAGTTTCTCCACATCCTCATCAACACTTGGCAGTGTCAACTTATTTTATTATAGCCATCCTAGTAGATGAGAGCGGTATTTAATTGTGCTTTAAATGTGCGCTTTCCTAGAGACTAATGATATTGAATATCTGACGTATTTATTTGCCCTTCCATTTATCTTCTTTGTTGAGTCTATTCAAATCTTATACTCAATTTTTAATTTGGTTATTCGTTTTCTTATTATTGAGTTGCAGAAGTTCTTCATATATTCTGGATAAAAATCTTTTATTGGATATAAAATTTACAAATATTTTCTCTCATCTGTGGCTTGTTTTCATTTTCTTAATTATCAATTTTGAGGAACAAAATTTTAAATTTTTGATACTCAATTTATCAACTTTTTATTTGCTGTTCATACTTTATCTTATCTAACAAATCTCATTTAACCCAAGATAACAAAGATTTTTTCCTATGCTTTCTTCTAGAAGTTTTACAGTTTATATTTGAGTTTGTGGTCCATTTCCATAATATGATGTTTATTAACAGAGAAAAAACTAGTGATTAAACTCTATTGCAAAATGACCTATATTTTGGAATACAAAATATGTTGTATTTGTAGAAATTTATGTGAGATAGTTAGTGTTAGTCAATAAAACTGGTCGAAGTAAAAATAATGAAGGTGGTGGTGATTTTGATTATGCAATAACATTGATGATGTGAAGTCCATTTTTCTCCCAGGTAGACAAAGTATTTTTCCTATTTTACACTGAGAGGATCATTTTGCACCTACGTTACACTGCAAAATGCTTTTTTTTCCCAAGTTGGTGCTGTACTCTCAGCAAACAACTCACCCTTTTCATGCAGATCTTTTTTTTTTTTTTTTTAATTTTAAAGATATGGGGTATAATTCAGGATTGGGTATACAAGTGGTCATTTTACAGGTGAAGCTTGGGCCTCCCTTTGGAAAATGACCTCTTTTAAAACATATAACATGATTACATATGCTTATATGAAGCTACATGTATACAAACACATATAGAAAGACAAAAGCCTAAATGGACATACACCAAGAAGCAGGCAGGTACTTATATTCTAGAAGGCTTTCTTCTCTTTTTTTGGCAATACACAGGAATAAAATATAATGAAGTATTTTTAAAATACCATATTCCAAACTGCAGTCCCATCTCACCTAGACAATCAACGCATAAGTGCTTTAGCCATGTACAGGTTACACAAGATATCACGGAAAAATAATGACAAATTTCAGGAGCAAGGCAGCCAACTCTCTGGTTATGTGCATCCTAGAAGAGAAGGGGTGCAGGGGTGCAGTACATTTGAGAGAAGAGGCCACAGGGACCTCAGAGTCTTATGAGGAAAAGAGTTAAACTTCCGAGGATAAGAAACATCTGGGGGATCTGGCCACAAGCCAAGTTCAGAGAATGCAGTCCTCAAGATGAGAGAAGGAATCTAGATGAATTAAACAATATGTTTTGTTTTTTAAAAATTCCCTTTTTCTAAAAAGTACATTTAAAGAAAAAACATCTGTATGAAAGTTTTTGTATGCACATATGCTTGTACCGGTCTGAAACCAATTGGTGTGCTCTAGAATACTAATAATTCTTATACATTGCGTTTTTTAACACTGTGGTTAGATAATAAGAATTAATAAGTTATTATGAAGTATAGCATGTAGTTTTTCATGAATTTAAGTTAATTATAACTTAATTTCCAATCTGGATGATTTCCAATTTGCCAGAGGCTGTTATCCTTCTATCCTTGTTCATTGAACCTTAGACACAAGACAGATCTTCATTTTGAACCAAATGTAACGAACAGCATGTATACACATAATGTTACTTCAGACGCTGAGGAGCTACTGTTTCCTGCTCTGAGAACTTCTGAATGAAACAGTTAGCTGCTCCATCATGTTGATTTTTTTTTTCCTGTTCCTCTGGTTCACGTGTTTTATTTTCCAAAGAATTCCCAATCCACAAAAGAAATAGCCAAGGAAGCATGAGTTGGATGTGCTCAGTCAACTCCACCTCCTCGGAGCTGAGGCCAGAAGCAGACACTTCCTGCAGCTGCAGTTTATACAAAGATGTTCTGTGAATTTTTCTGTCAATGGTAGATGATTTAGAACAACAAAATCCTGCAACCTCCTTAATCTGTGGGCACTTTCCTTTGCACCACAAATATTGGCATCTGTCTCTACTGCAGCTATGGTGAAAATTCAGATGGTAGGAGAAAGCTTAGAAGTGAAGAAATGAAAGAGAGGTCACACAATGCTCCCTAGATTTCTACTAGTCTGACAAATATGATTACTAAAATGTATACAATACTTATGTGATGGCAGGGTCAGTTCTAGGTGCTTTAGAAATATTAAGCTACTGAATCATCAGAATGCACCTGTGAGTGAGTACTATTATTATCTCCATTTCACAGTGAGGAAACTGAGGTAAAGAGAGGTGCAATAAGTTGCCCAGGTCAGAGTCACTACTATAAACTAGTCCACTCCTAAGTTAACTCTTCGTGTTACACTGCATTCATTATTTTACTTTTGTGGCTCAGAATCGGAATGACATTTTAATGGGGACAGGGTTTGGGACTTCATAGGATAATACACAATAGTCTGTTTCAGGCAGTCTCTTCCCCATATCCTTTGTTTGAAATATCCACTCTAATATTCGTTTCTCTAAACCCCTACTTAATTAGCTATTTTTTCACTGTACTTGAGTGCATATTCTCACATGACTCACAAACCTGTACTGACCATCCACTGTGCAAGCAGGACCAGGATCTTGCTTATCACTAAGCTGCCAATGACCATAAAGACCGAGACAATTTGCAAAGAGGAGGTGCAAGGTCATACTGCTCCTCCTCTGTGCCCTATGACTGAGGGGAAAAGAGACTCCCCTTTCTTTCTTGCACCCCGTGAGGCTGGCAAGACAGAGCCCCACTTTTCTCGCACTCTCCACTCCTCTCCCAAATTACCTCTGTGGTCAAAAGACAGGCTGGTATTTTCACAATCAATATTGCATTGTGAGGTCAAGGAGAAATGTACTAGCAGCACAACCACAAATGACACTTGTTCGGTTTCAAACAAGACATCCAACTCCAAACAAGCATTTCACAAGAAATAAAAAGCATAAGCAGCTTTTAAAAGTCTGGGCTATTGACAGGTTCAAGTACTTTTATCAAGATCTAGAAACATTCGAGACATCCATCAGGGTCTTGAAAAGAGAGCTGGCAATCCTCCTATATTTACTGCTTTTACTTAAAAGTACCAGACATCTTCTGAGGCACAATCCAACAACTGCAGAACAATAAAAAGGAAAAGCCTACCAGGTCCAAGTGTATAGTCAACAAGAGCTTGTTTCCCCTTGAATTTTACACACCATTCCTGCCGAGGTTCTCTAACAAGACATCAGCCCACCTTGTGCCTCCTCCCCAGACTGCTGTGAAAATGACTAGGCCTGGTACAGCTTCAGCATCCAGCAAGGGGCAGGTAACTAACTGCCTAGGAGGAACGGACTCCTGGCAGAGGGCCCCTGGTACAGAGGACAGGAAAGGATCAGTCACAGAAGCCCATTAAGGGCTCAATTCACATGCTTGAGGATACTGAAAGTCACACTGGACAGGTAAATATGTTTTTTTAAAGACTATTTCTTAGAATTTATTCATTTTTACTCTAAGAATATAAAAAGGTAACTTCAGTAAAACACACAAAGGAACACAAGATCTTTGTCTTAATATGCTTATTGTACTTATTTAATAATAAGTACAAAACCAGAAATATCTGACTTAAATACATGGTCTGTTAAAAAAAAAAAAAAAATTGGGCAAACCCCTTGGGTCGCCTCCCATGGGAGCTTGTCAATCCTCTCAATAAATCCTGCTTTAAAAAAAAAAAAAAAAATCACCCTTCCTACCTGATCCTGAAGAATACTGTGAGAATTTTCAAGGCTTTTGTAGTCCTTAGCGGGGAAATGTTTCTGGAAATTAGAAATAAAGTTGTTTGTCTTTTCATTTATTGCTAACAAGATACCAAAATGAATACTCTAGCTTAGTTACCTTCAAAGTAATCACCTTGGGAAGCTACAGACTTACTCCAACACACACTGCAGGAACACTGCCAGGACTCAACGCCATCTGGAATCCCTCTTTTCAAATTGTCTATTATAGCCTGTGGCACATTCTCTGGAAAATTCTTGGTGCAGTAAACCGTTATTTTTTGAGAACAGATTAGAATTTGGTAAATAACTAAATTATTCAGTGCCAAGCATATGTAAACAGCATAATCGAACTTAGTTACTCCGTTTAAAAATATGTTATGAATATACCTGGCTTATCAGGTGTCTAACACATAACAAACTACCCCCAAGCTTAAACTGGTAACTTATAGTTAAAACTTACTATAAGTTCTTACAATTTCTCATGACTTTGTGGGTTGCCTGAGTGGTTTTTAAGAATTATAAATCATAAATAAAAACTATAAGTAGAATGGAGATATTAGTAATCACGAGTCACGATATTTAAAACTGCTTCAACTTATACGTAGCATAGATCCTCAGAATTACCTAGAAATGTTGGGTCATCTATATGATACTTTCATAGGATAATGACAGAACTTTGACTTTCATTTTTTTTCTGAAATTGTCAAAGCAGAGTAAATATACTGCAATGTAGGTCTCCCTATATCTCTGGGTCCAGATTTTCAGTCACTGGTATATTTTTATTTTTATCTAAATGCAGGCCTTGTTATTTGTAGATAACTTATATTTTAAGAAAAATGAGCAATTTATTAGAATTAACAAATGATCAGAAATAATTCATTAATATTTTCAAAGTAAATCTAAGTGAGGTCAAATTTTAAAAATTCCCTTATCCAGATATGAGATCACCTTAGACCACAGCTCCTCTCAATCACTAGGAAAAGACTCCATTATCAGATTGATACACTTAATGCTCAAGGTTAACAAACACAAGGCCCCAAAAAACCATAATTTGTTTATTTAAAAATTTGTATTTATTCTTACATGTTTAAACTTCCAATACACTCCATTTGATGCAATACATCTATTGAGACACTTTCTCCACTGCTCAAAACCATTTCTGAACTCACCAATTTTGATGCCTTTTAGAGCTTCTGCCACTTTTTGTTTCACCCCTCCCACATTGGCAAAAAAAATTTCCTTTGAGGACTTTTTTTCATCCAGGAAAAACAAAATAGGTTGCTTGGAGTGAGATCAGGTGACTAGGGAGGGTGGGGAATGAGGTCATACTGGTTTTGGTCAAAAACTTCTGAACACTCAGCATGGTATGGGCAGGTACACTCATAAGTCACCAACCAAGAAAAGGGCAAACATGATGTAAGAACCTCCAAAAATAAAATGCACTGAAGTTCAATGCAGCCTCTCTCATGACAACACTAGCTGGTACACTGATGCCAATGAGTTCCTGGAATACTTACCTAGGGGGAAGCCTGTACTACAAGGGGCCTTCCCTCCAAAGATAATTCCAGTCTTGGGGGGGGTCCTTCCCTCATAATGCTGCCAAACATTCTTAAAAACTACAGGATATAACCTGAGCAAAATACTAAACTTAAAATGGAATGTATTTATCTATAATCAATTTAGTGTTAGAAATCCTATTTAAAAGAATGTTTTAATTTTTTTTTTTTTTTTGAGTTGGAGTCTCACTCTGTCACCCAGACTGGAGTGCAGTGCCCGCTCCCGGCCACCGCAGCCTCAACTTGCTGGGCTCCGGTGATCCTTCCACTCACCTCGGCCTCCCAAAGTGCTGGGATTACAGGCTGAGCCACCGAGCCCGGCCATGTTTTAATATTTTTAAAAAACACCATAGCCTAGGTATAATTTTAACTTCTACTGCACTTTCATAAGGTAAAACAAGTAGCAGAATCTTCTTAAATTACTCCAAAAAAAAAAAAGGTCAGATTAAGTTTTCCTTTTAGATACAATTATTTCTGAAAGAATACCAATTTTCTAAAACATAACTTAAACATGAAAATGGAAATTTTAGCTAACATTGAAAACAGCAAAAACTCAGCCATTTAACAAAAGAAAAATTAACCCACTAAATGAATGATTTGTTTATATGCTGGACCTGAAAATATGATTTAACATCAGTAACCACACCAAGCAGAAAATGAGAAGTACTCTAATTGGGTAAGTAGCTTTATTCTGCACTATGAACCCCATATTTTCCAATTAAGGCCCTCCCTTACTGCACTTATATCTGCTTCTCCAGCACCTCTACAGCTGTGAGGGTCTTTAATCTCTACTTTCAGATCCAGCTCACCTATTTCCAGGTTAATCCAGGTCCAACAGGGGAAAATACTAAGCCCAATTCATTTATTCCACAAGTATATACATAACACTTACAATGCACATCATGTATTAGGCTTTGAATACAAATATGACATTTAGTCCCTGTCCCAAGAAGCATGCCTGTCTTTACAGAAGAAACTAAAATTAAACATATAATCAGCACAATTAGAATTCAATTCAAATGACAAGTGCAATCAAAGATTAGGGACAAGTGTAATTAAAGTGTCTAGGAGGAGGTTACCTAATCTGAGGGGTCAGAGAAATATTCTCTCTTGCAGTAAGCGTCACTTAAGCTATGACCTAAGGATGGAGATTAGTGGGGAATGGCGCAGTATGCTAAGCCCCTCATCCACAATGCCTGTATGCCAGAAGATGCTGTTACCATGGCTGGCTGGTTCCCCTACCCTTTTACGGGGAAGAAACCCAAATCTGAACTACTGTCTAGTGGCCGGGGCACTGTTGCCACAACCCTGCTCTAGTCAGTAGATACCTGTGCCAAGAGCTCTGGGCCCACATTACTCCAGTAGATCCCCCTAATCACAAGCACTGAGCTTGGAAACTCTATGGCCACCGTAATACTGTCTACATTCTCTCCTTCAAGTCTGTCTCAACTTATGTTAATAGATCTGATGCCAGCCTCTCCTCCCCAACTCCCTGTCCTGGCATAGGTACAGCCCTATGTCCAACTTAAGAAACCCAGGGGAATGGTCAGACCCAAGGTAAGATGCATCTCAAGGTGCCACCAAGGAAACTGAGCTCTTCAAATCGCGAAGCTTCGCTATTGAGTATGCCATTACTCTACAAATTTCCTTTGGATAAAAAAAAGGAAGGGGAGGATGGAGGGGCAAGGAATAAAAAAGGGAAATAACTGTGAGGATACAGAAAGCCATAGACCCAAAAAAGCTTCCCTGACATCTCCAGAAGCCCAGTCAACAGAATAACATTGGGAGTGGAGATGATCCTTAGTAACAACAGTTTCTTCATAGTATGTGAAGCTAGAACTTGTTTTACTATTTGAAGGCAGTACATCCATATAATTTTCCAAGAACTAATGAGCTTAAAGCATTCAACAAAGAATAATATTTTCTTAAAACCAAGATAAGGCAGCTTTGTGTCTTTCAAAAGAAAGACACCATTCAAAAGAATAGTTATCAATTCTGCCTTAATAATCCAAAATCTCATGGTACTGAATGTTTTTAAGTAAAGCAAATTCTATTAAATACCTCACAACAGACTTTAATGGAACCTAGAAATATTAATACTTAACACTGAGTTGCAGGTTTAGGGTGGAGCTTTTAAGATAAGATTTTTCAATCATTTTTAATAAATTGCAAAAAAGGACACTTCTGGAAATGAACTACATTCCTACTAGTTACAAAAACTTGAGTCTGACTGGAAGAATAATTTTAAAACTAACTCCTATTTGGGCAAGTGCTTCCCAAGGCTCTATGCCATTTAGCACCATATAGTCAGTCTGATTGTGGAGGGGCTCTCAAGTGATGGGTGCAAGTAAGAGTGACCCATGAAGTTCAGCCCACTACAATAAACTATGGGTTTGACTAGGCAACCTCAGGGGTTCAAGAGGTTCTAAGAAGCAGATCTCAGGTATACACAGCTTAGTCTGGGTCTAAATGCAAAGACCCACACTTACAGTACAATGTTAAAACTACCCAAGCAATGTAGCAAGCGCACTTCTTACAATGTCCCAAATTCCCACCATTGCAGTTCCATGTTAACGTTTTCTTGTTGCGTCCAGAAGGTCTCAGTGAAATGTGATTATGTTACCTGAAAAAGTTAGCACAGTAAATGCAAAGGTTGGACCAGATAATCCAAAATCTCTACTCTTCAATCTCTAAAACTCCAATTCTATGCTTGGTATCATTAAGTGCTGGGCACTTAAAAGCAGGGCCCAAAGGAACAGAAGAAGATTGAGCAAAGATGTTTTACCACGTCAAAAAGCATATAGGCAACAGGCAGCGGGAAATGGGCGTGAGATAGTGGAAGCTGAAAAAAATCAAGCTACAAGTTAGAATGTACGGTACAATCCAATTTTTATCAAATACATGCTATATATAAACATTTATATTTATAGATAAAACTCTAGTAGCACAGGTTTCAAAACTCTAACAGTGAAAGTGGCAGGACTGTCATGACTTATTTTCTTCTGTCTTCTAAATCTTCTTAACACATATTGCTGGTAGATAATTCTCCATGGGTCTCTTGCAATTCTGCACATCATACAAGATGAGGCATTGCTCATCTCGATTATGGTCTATCATTACAAGAGTATCTTTACAGCAAATAGTCTTAGTAGATAGGGATAGTGTCTTTCTTCAGAGCAAAGGACAGGTATGCTTACAGACTTGGAAGACAGAGATAGTGTCTCTCTTCAGAACAAAGAGGTATGCTTACAGTCCAGCATGAGAGACTAGAATACCTTAAGTTCAGGGTTCCTTTCCTGTAACACAACCCACTGCATGTATTAGTGTTAACTGGCCATCTGCAAGTCACCCTGTGGGAATCATGGCTTGAAGAACGGGTGCAAAAAACAAGTTTATACCATGACTACTATAACTACCATGAGTAACAAATTCCTCTGCCTCTGACCCAGGAATCTTATGCAAGCAAACTGAGACAGGCAAACCTTCCAGCTTGTAAACAGGGTAAAGAACTCAGACCCTTCATAGTTTTTGACAAATATGTAATACTGTTGCCATATGAGATGCTTATAATTGGCTAGGGACAGTTTCAATTGCTTGCAACCAAAAGCCCTGACTAATCATATAACTGATTTAGGAATCAGTCAGTAAATGTCCTTTAAAAAAAATAGAAAACACAGACAGGGATAAAGATCAAGAGAAGCCTCACTTCAACAAGACAGGTGAAAGGCATTCTCATTTTTCCTGCATCCCTGCTGTGAAAAAGCCTCTATGCCTGGAGCTGAGGGCAGAGTTGGGACAAGACAGACAGGAAGCACCTCCATATAAACTTTACATAATTACCACCATAGCAAGGTGCTCTAAGGAGGCAGGAGAGGGGACTCAAAGCAAGTCGGAGGGCCGGGGAAGCCTTCCCTGACACTTTACAGCTGTCACTTAGTCGTGCACAAGTAGGCTTTTTTCCTGCTGGAAGGCACATCTTCATTCCAGAGAAAGTTTACAAGTTTAAACAGCTGGCACAAATTTACCAGGCCTCCATTCTTTCAATCCAGCTCTGCTTTTACAATTAAAGAACAACAGAATAATTACACAATGAACACCAGACAGGAGACTGGTCACAATTTAGAGCCACTTGTCAATCACAAACCTTGGCCAAAGACTTTGACAACCTCTGGATGTAAAGCTTCAGAATATGACTCATCGAAGGGCACACACAAATCTATGCTAAAAGCTCTTCAACACTTCATACAGTATCTGATGGTTAGAAAGCAGTTAACAAACAAAACATTACTCAGGGTTTTCTAAGAGTACTGGACTCAGAGCTAGAACATCTGCTTAGTTTACTCTCTGTGACTTTGGGCGAGTCACCTAATCTTTGTAGGCACCAAACGCTTCATCTGTCTCAAAAAAGGGTGAGAGCATAGGTTCCAAGGGGGGAGTAATTCTTTCAAGTCATGAGATCAGCATTTAGTGGCAGTGCTCCATTTCACACATAAAGTGTCCTCAATGCTTGCAAATGATAGGCACAAAATACAAGATAATTTCAGTTAGACTCCCAATCATCACAAATCTTTGCTACATTTTCTTTAAAAGCCTTTCTTCCCTGATGTAAGTAAAATACATGCTAGTTGGCCATTTTTCCCCCAGAAGAAAATAAGAATAATCAGTAATCTTTCAATCCAAAGGCAACCTTCATGAATATTTAATGTTTACTTAGAGTCTTTAAAAAGTATAGAAATACAGATATGTAGAAACGATAAAATCTAGTAAAACAATGATTCCACAACTGCCATTCTCCCAACTAAAATGCAATCAACAAAAAAGTTAAGAAGTACTTGGAAAAAGGAAGTGCTCAGGACAAGACAAAGCTTGAACTGCTCCTGCTGGCCAACCTGGGATAACCTGAGAAATAAAATCAATAATAACAACAATGATGGGATATAATCAGTAGAATAAAATGAGGATCCATGAGCCTCTTCTGAAGTAAGTAAGTCAATGAGAGAAAAGGCTCTTTTTTACAGTTGGTTCAAACCAACAGAAGGATAAGTGAAGAAATTAGAAAACTACTACTTGGCAAATACCACGG
Source organism: Carlito syrichta (assembly GCF_000164805.1). Classification (NCBI taxonomy): domain Eukaryota; kingdom Metazoa; phylum Chordata; class Mammalia; order Primates; family Tarsiidae; genus Carlito; species Carlito syrichta. Next base: position 396,295 of record NW_007259473.1, read on the forward strand.
TAATAATTCATCAATGGGTAAAAAATCATTAATGGGTATAAAATTAATGGGTAAAAAATATGAAGAGAAATAAGATATTTATACACTGTCACAGAAAATCCTCATGAGATACTTATAAATTACAAAAAGAAAAGTTAATTGTACAATGGAGTTGGCGGACGCCATCTTAATGTGACCAAGGCTAATATCATCAGTCATAGGGCAGACATTATCAACACTATGCCTCCTGATAAAAAGCACAGAGTGCACCACACCACACTTCTGTGGCATTCTTCCCTAAAATGAATCTAAATCTAATCTAACCTAAATCTAATCACAAGCAAATATCATACAAATCCAAACTGAGGGGTCATTTAACAAATTAGCTAGAATTAACTAGTTCCTATTCTTCAAAACTATCAAGATCCTGATAAATAAAGGCAATAACTCCTCCAGATTAAAGAAGACACAAATAAATGCAACCTGTGATCCTGGAACAGATCTTACAACAGAAAAAGGACATTACTGGGGCAACTGACAAAATCTGAATAAGTTCATAAATTATATAATTGCATTGAATCAATGTGATTTTCCTGATTTTGATCATTTTACTGTTGCAAGAAAATGTCCTTGGTTTTAAGAAATACACATTGAAGTATTTACAGATTTACAGGTAAAAGATGTATCATGTCTACCTTAATTATAAACGTTTCAGAAAAAATGTTTAAGATGATAGATATAAAAACATACAAAAGGAGCATGAGTAACAAAAAAAGTTGATAAAATATTAACATTTGAGAAATCTGAACTATATATAAAAATTTTTATATAATTTCTGCAATTCTAAAAGTCTGAAATTATTTTAAAATAAAAAGTTAAATATGCATATGTTGGGTGTATGTATGCATATATGTATGCACATGGTGGACATCTTTCTGTAAAAGTAAATACAGATTTAAACCATGATCTAAAAAGGCTATACAGTATTCCTCTACTAAGTATGTCATATATTATTTAGCATTATCAACTTTGTCATTAGCAACATTTAAATATTTAGGGATATACCTGTGCATACTGTTTTATTTCAGCAAAATTCATAGAATAATATCCCTTGCTTGAAACATGGATTTCACCTGAATTTCAAAATCTAAGTTGCTCTCTAGATATGGCACAATTTAGCAACCTAATATTTTATTTAAAAATTAAGCAAATCCTTAAATCTCTCACCCTTCTTCACCTTTCCACCTAATGGGGAACGTGCATAACAATGAAGAAAACAATTATTAGAAAATCTTTTATAATGCCAACAAAAGATTACATAATATGCACCTTATTTACTTTATTTCCATTTGAAGACTAGAGAAAAAGAGGAGAAATACAAAAGAAATACTACCCTCACCTGCTTACATATTTAGAGATATCAAGCTGTATCACAAAACAGTATGAATCAGAATTTATAAGATTACATGCCATGAAGTAAAAAGACAACTAATAATTTTAAGAAACTCCTACAGATAGAAGGGTACTCAGTAAGGAGTACAGTACTTTCTGGTTTTACAAAGCAGGGGTGCTCAATATTTGAGTGGACAGAAACTATGTATCTCTTTGAAGCTACAGAGAACTTGCTGACCCCTGGGTTTGGTCAGGCCAGGAGAACTGCTGACGGAACAAACTTTCTTGCTAAGAAGGAACAAACTTTGCTAAGAAAGGGATTGGCAGTAGTAGGAAACCGCGGGGGGAGGCACACTTTATCAGTAAGGTAAGACCAGGTGAAGCAGGAGCCAAAGTGAGGCCCAAACTTAACCTGTACAATGACCATTTGTATACCTAACCCTGAACTGTACCCCACATCTTTAAAATAAAAATTAAAAAAAAAAAAAAAAAGAATACCAAGAAAGGACAGTGTAATAAGATGGGTTATTGTGTCTAGTGAAGGAGCAGACAAGGATTTGGGGTTAGAGTCTGTATCGGGTAGAAGACCACACAGTAAACAATGACTATCACCATCTTCATCATCACCATCAAGCGTAATATTTGTGAGGGCTGAAAGAACATATGTGAGGTCTTATTCTCCAGTTTCACATAAATTAGTCATACAAATGTATGTGGAAATAATTTTTTTAAAGTGTCTGATGAGATACTCTGACAGCTGACATTGCAAAGATCTAAAAATCAATGATGGACCTGAACAGTTATAACATTTGCCAACCACATGACTGCCTAACCAAATACAAAGCATACCATGACTTATCTCTTATAATTGACCATAAGAATGAGATGATAGTGGATAATCCCATCATCTGAAAATACTATCTTAAACACAAAGAACTAACAAGCTTCAGAATACACAACACTACTTTCATAAAAAAATACAGGTTACTGTTTCTGTTTATCATATAATTTATCATCAATTACAAGGAAATAAATTTAAATTCCACTAGTCCTCAAATAAGTAGCTAAATTTAGTAATATATCCTGCACTATTGTATCTGTATATGTGTGCCCACAGGTACGTTATTCCTAAAACAAATATGGAAGCAAACAGCAGTACTGTTTTGGGAATTTTCTGAGTCAGTTTTTTATAATGAATATCCCTGTGTCATAATGTATTATTACAGTATTACTCTACTACATACATCATTTTAATGATTGCACAAGAATACTTTAAACAAAATATGTATCACAATATATATTAATTCAAAATTGTTACTAACAAAAGTTGCATAGAAATGCAGTTTTTCAGACAAATTTTCTAAATCTAAACTCTTGTAATTACTGCAGTTATCAACAGATTTCTGAGCTACCTCCCAGCAGGGTCTCTATTTCATTCCAACCACCAGCAGAAAGCTTTCTAAAGTATCCAGTATTCTCCAAATCTTATTAGCTGTTAAGAAGAGAACAATGCCATATATGATATTTTTTCTTAACTATAATCACTCCTTTATCTTCAAAGCAAACTATGCCTTGCAAACTAATCAGTTCTAACCTGTAACTCATCATAAAAAACACACTTAAATATCTTAAAACTTTGATTTTAAGGGCAGTTCAAATTCAGCTCTGAGGATGGGTAATGTCTATAAATGAATTTTAGACCCAAAGTCAGGGAGCTGATGTGCTTATTAAGCAGATCCTCCTCTCTTCTATTCTTTACCTGTAAATGCTCAAATGCATCTGTCTAGTAGGTTAGTAGGATCCTCTTATACTCTTTTTATCAACTGTCTTATGGACAGTTCAGATTCATAACTGTTGTCCCAGCACAGTCATTAATAGCACTCCCTCTCTTAAAAATATTCTAGTAAAACAACCTAAGTGCCCACCAACAAGTGACCAAATAAAGAAAATGTGGTATATGAGGTGGGGACCCCCAAAATCAGAATTATCTTTTTAAGAGGGCAGGCTCCTTGTAGTACAGGCTTTCCCACTAGGTAAGTGTTCTAGGAACCAAAGGTTTTAACTGGAAGCTTTAAGACAGTTGCATCACAATTTGCAGAAATGTCCGAGTTGTGGCAAATAGGTAACTGGTTCTTTCACCATGACAATGCACCTGCCCACACCATGTTGAAAGTGTTCAGCAGTTTTTGGCCAAAAATGATATGGCCCCATGCCCCACCCTCCATATTCAACCTATCTTGTCCCAAGTAACTTTTATGTCCCCAGATGAAAAAAGTCCTCAAAGAGAAATGTTTTGCTGATGTGGAAGAAGTGAAAACAACAACAGAAGCACTAAAAGGCATCAAAATTGACAAGTTCAAAAACTGTTTTGAGCAGCGGAAAAAGCATCTTGAAAGGTGTACTGCATTGAACAGAGAGTACTTTGAAGGTATCGAAGTTTAAGCATGTAAGAATAAATAAATACACAATTTTTATAGATAAATCCTAGGTTTTGGGGGTCCCCTCATGGAATACTACACAGCCAGAAACAAGAATGAAATCATGTCCTTTGTAGCAACATGGATAGAGCTGGAGATCATCATTCTAAGTGAACCGACTCAGAAACAGAAAACCAAACTCCACATGTTCTCACTCATATGCGGGAGCTAAATGGTCACAAAGATGGAAATAACAGACACTGGGGACACCAATAAGGGGGAGGTGGGTAAGGGAGTTAGGATTCAGAAATTACCTACAGGGTACAAAGTTCTCTATCTAGGGGAATGCGCCACCTAAAATCCAATCCCCACCACTACACAGTATGTTGATGCAACAAACATGTACTTGTACCCCTTGAATCTAAAATAAAGATGAAAAAATAAATACTCTGGCAAAACAAATAATTTGGAAACTGTCTTAGGCTTCCAAGAAGTTGCTGGGGGCACTTCTTTTACACTCAAATGAGATAATGTGGATATAGCTCAATAAATTACAACAGTCTTTATTACTGTCATAATCATTATGACCATTGCCATTATTAACTCTAAATACATACCTCTTCTTTACAATAAACCAAAACAACCACATTATCCCCTAAAGATTAGATGTATCTCTTCTGCATTCCTTTTACTTTTTTCACACATGCCAACATCTCCTAATATGTTTGGTATAAAAAAAGAAAGAAAGAGAAAACATTAGAGTAAATAATAAATGAGATATTTAGGGTTGGTATTTAATGTAGAAAGTCTTATCAACAAAATCAGAAGTGCACAATGAGAAGAAGAGCCACTAGATCCAGGAAGATAATACTAAGAACTGCAAGAATCTCCACTAGCAAGTTATCTTCTCTAATCTGAAGCTTTCCTAACTATGGCTTACTTCTCTAAGCCATGATTGTCATCAATTTTATTATCAGAACCAACTTCCCTACTCATTTCACCTACAACTGTAATCATTTCTCTAAGAAAATTTATTAAATGATATTCTACATGTTGATGATGAAAATAAGTGGGCAGTATGCTGTGCCCATTTTTAAAACAATGGTAAAAGAATACTAAATGTACACTGCAGGGCTAGCAAGTTATTTGTGGGCAGTAATTTACTTACTAATTCCTAGAAAATATTTAAGTGTTTGTAAATGTAGAATACTATAGTGTACACACACACACACACACACACACACACACACACACACACATGCAAGCCAATCAAGCAAAGTGGTCTTTTGATAAATAATATCAGAACTTTAATATACCATGCTTGACCCACTAGGAGGGACTCGGACCCAGATCCAGCCACGTAGTGGACAGGGTTATGCTAAACATACAGTGGAGTAACGTGTCCCATGTCCCTCCCACTGAGGACTGCACCGAGAATAAAGAGACTCTGGGTGGGTCATCACCCAGGCTGTGGTATTCCTCCTTTAGAGAAGAACATGCTGGGCTAGTTAATTAATTATATAGGCATCAATCTCAGGGGAAGGGTATTGTTACCTAATGCATGAGGGAAATCCTAGAAGCACTTGTGTGGATACAAACTGATTAAATGACAATGCAACAGTGTTATCTGGCTTTCTTTTTAAAAGCCACAGGTGTCAAATGAAGGGGTGTGTATGTAAATTTGTCCTGAGATACCTGTGAGTAGGCCAGACGTCCATTTCTTTTCAAGGAAGAATTTTTTTAAATGTAGTGAGCTCTTCTAAGATAGAGGAGTCAGGTATTTGCAAAGGGCTTGAAGTTCTACAAGTTCCTGCCGCAGGCACCTGAGTCTGTCTTCAAACAAGGTGCAATCAGAGGAAGCAAATTAAAGCAATATTAAGACTGAAATTTCATGTGCCTGAATCATTTAAAGAGGCAGGAACTGCCACAAGCACGACGCTTTCCCAGTGCCAAACCCACTCTCTTCTCAAACTAACTCAGATTTCTTTATAGGAACAGACTTACCTCACACACACAAATTTTGTAAATGATTTCTTATGAACAAAGAGGTTCACCAAAAATATTTTTAAATATCTGCATATGAGGTTGATTTCCATGGATCTTTTTCAGATGGCCTGAGTTTGATATTTCCTCTGTCAGCACCTTGTCTTTCCTTACACAAAGACACCTGCCCACTCCACTGAGCAGCCTGCCCCTGGCCAGATGGCCCCTGCAGCCCCTAGGAGGGCCACATGTTAGCAATGGCCAGGGGGGGTGAAGGAAGCAATCCCTTTGGAACAGACATTCCCCCCCTCTATTCAAAAAGTAATAACCTACATAGATCAATCTTGTAACTTTCTCTCTCCATAAATCCATTTACTATCTACTATGCAAACCAGCTGTTGACTTAAAAAGGCCAACCATCTGTGCCAGATATGAACGATCTTCTGATAACACTCAGAACTTCTGACAACATTCAGCTCCTCGGCTCTCTGCAATCCCAAATGAGCTACAGACCTTTTTAAAGCTTAGACTGGCAGAAACAGTGCAAAATACATTCCTAAGAGCATGAAAATGAACTACATTCACACATGTATTTATCCAGTGCCTTGGTCATGTGCACAACCTCAGAGAGAATTATCCGACACATTCTCCATGCCACCATATTCACTACATGACAAAGAAGAACTGCAATTTTTGTATTTTAGGGGATTAACCCTCCTCCCTACACTCTCCAATCCAATTCTACAGAAATACTGAATGTTGCAGAGGTGATGAAAATGTCAAAAATATTCCACTTGTATTTAGGCTAGTGATTTTCTTCCAAATCTGATACTAAATCTAGCATTAAAGGTATTAGGCACATCACTAAACCATGGTAACAGACACACCAAAGTTTTCCAGGTACTCAAAAGTAGAAAAATGCTACAAGTGAATCCCAGTCATGAGCCATTAGCTTCGTTAAACCTTAGGCTTCATGCAAAATAATTGTACATGTAGAACATTTTTATAATACCACCACAATATTTGCAAAAGCCTAAATACTAAAAAGAGAAATAAATATAATTCAATTTGAGTCCAAAACTCTTATACCAAACTGGCAATTCGTATGAGTTTTTTCGGGGGAGAGCCATAGCCAAACTTGTAACAACTGTGGTAAAAACCCAAGACCAGCATTAAAGACTTATTCATGGAAAAACATTTTCACCACAATGAGTCAAAGCTCAACTGCTAAAAATATAAGTTATGTGCACACAAGTGTATGGGATTATGAAAGTATTCATTTCATAGTATTTCATCTTGAAGTACATCACCAGATTCTCCCCACCCAAAAGTTCCCAGGCTAAAAAAGCATGAAACTACACTGCAACATAGGACTTGATCCACAGGACAAGCCTGGAAATTGTTGAGGAACTATAGCAGGAAAGCTGAAAAGCATGAATGGGTAAAGGAGGAAAAATGCACAGAACCAGAAGTTATAGCTGGCGGTGTCTCTCTTTCCCTGCCTTTTCAACCCTTATTTATAGGCGATCAGCAGTGGTTCAGGGGAAGTCAATGAAAATGAGGGGAAAAAAATCATTAAAAAATAGAAACACTTTTCATAATATGACTCTATATAAGGCAGGGAAAATAAACTAATAGGTCTGATTTTAAAAGTCACATAAAAAAACAAAATGTATTAATCGATACTTATGTCTATTATACAGTTCACGACAGTTACAGTGGTTAAGAACACGGACCAAGATCTAGGCTCAAACCACCTCATCCCTTAGCTAACTCTGTATCATGCGTTACTTAATCAATCTCTCTGCACCTCAGTCTCCTCATCTGTAAAAAGGAGACAATAAGTTACAGAGGCAATAAGGGCAGTACACGGCACAGAGTTGGCATTCAAAGACAGCTGGCATCGTGAGTATGCTACGACCACTTGAAAACCACATCACATAATATTCACTGCAGAACTCCAACAAGTCCACAATTAGTCCTTTTCACAAAAATGTTCTCACTAGTCAAAAGTTACAATCCATAGTACATCTTGCAGATGTTCTAGCCTAACTTCTCAGCTGTCAAAGAGAAAAGCGAGGTTATAAAAAGAAAAAAGCAAAGACAGATTCAGGCTTCCTATTGGGGAATCTAACAGAGGAGAGCCTGCTCCCAGCTCAATAAAGATTGGTTCAGTGACAGAACAAATATGAACTTCAATGGCAAATACATAATCCCTGTAAGAAAGGCCTTTCTTTTATTATTTTAGTAATTCCTTCCTCCCCTCATATGTCAATTGTTTTATAAGCAAATATATCACTTTAATAATCAGGAAACCCCACAAAATGTAACACCTAAATAACAATAATCACTCAGAGCACTCCATGTAAAAGAAATATTTGTATCACCATTGCCCAGTGGGACTCCTATATGGAATCTACTTTAAATAAAAATTCCAATCCCAAATCCTATTACAAATGTTCATTTTTTGCTTATAAATTCAAAATCTAAGAACAGAAGAAATATTATTATAAAATTGCCTGAGTACACACTCCTTGGCACAATGATTTTAAAAAACATAGATTCAAAAGTACTCCCTGACTGAGAGCCAAGTATGGCCAGATATCACACTAAGAACTATAGGGAATAAAAATAAATCAAACAAAACACAAATATTTACAATTTCACAGTAAAACAGAGAGACTAGCAATTCTTTCTGGACCTTAGAGTCCCGACCACCAAAAACACAAAACAAAACAACAAAAACCGTCTGGTAACTTCTGCTGTTTCTTGAAAATTCCTATCACCTCCCTTAACTACTGACTGGGCATCAGATTTGCAGTCTTTGTTAATATTATATATTGTATTTTGAAACAGTGGGCAGGGTGATATTTAATATATCCTAGTATTTACCAACTTATTGTAGCTGATGCTATAATTAGACACATAAAAAACAGAGACCACAACTGACATTCTACAAAATATTATCATCACTGTAGGCTGTTCTGGACAAGTAACTTTTTCATCTCACAACTTTCCCACGTCTACACATCTTGGTATTACCAAGCACTCATGCACTAATTTGCCCAAATATTACTGAACATTAATATAAAACTTTAAATAAACATGGGCTTATCTACCATGAAAACAGGGTATTGGTTCATGTTGGCATGACAAAACTATGTGGCATAGAGCCAAGAGTCTCGAGCATTGAGACTGGTCACTGATGCACCAAGAGAGATTGACTCACTCAGGGGCAAATGCAAGAAACCCAGTGCCACTGAGCAGGTAAGGCTGACCCTGTCACCCACCAAGGCAACTCAGGGCAACAACCATAAAGTTCCAGTGGGGTAGCAGGGATACAGCCCTCCACTTCTATTTCCAATGAATCCAAATTTAGATTGTGCTCTGGAACAAAGTGGAAAACTATCTTGAAGCATGTTTTTATAGTTCTTTAATATCCACTGGATGACTCATAGCTATGTATCATAGAGGCCAGGTACTTTTATTTCTAAAAAAGGAATATGCTTGAGTGTTGGGGAGGCCAAAAGCCTGGTGACTAGGCAAAAAAAAAAACAAGGGAGAAGCTGGTTGTCTCCAGCTCAGGCAAAGTGGTTTTAAAGACTAAAAGTTAGTTTTAAATGTCACACTTGACTCAAGTTTGCAATTGATTTTCCAGCACAGTCTTATGAATCTAGTCAACAAACACTCATCAGCAGTGTGCTAAGTGGGTCCACCTCTTAAAAGTCAGTTTAACAAGCTATTCAAAACACCCTGATCCTCAGCTGCCTAAAAAAATATTCTGACAACATTTATTGGGGCACAACTAGGAATCAGTCTTTCCTGCAGTTCTTCACAGGCTGAGGTACTCAAAACAGCAAAAAAAGTCTTCTCTGATTGGAAAATGAAAAACTCCACACTCACCACTCCCACTCCATGCCCACCTTCCATAAGTGAACTGTTCACTGGGGAAGGCTAGAGACGCTTCAATGGGTCACCAAGGAAGTCACAGATGTCCATTTCACTCTACAAATTAGAGAAATCAAGCCATTTGTAAGAGGGGCAAGCCAGATCTGAATGTAGCAGTTAGAGTTTCTACAGATGCATACTGCAGACCAAGATGGTGTTATTCCCTGGCCATTCACAAGCTGGTTTACTCTGCCAAAGTCTTCCAAATAGAGTATGCCAAATATAAATGCAACACCAACTCTCCTTCTGCTAAACTAAATCACCTATAGGATAAAGCAATTTAAAGAACTAAGAACAAGCCTTATAAGTGATCAAATAAATGTCATAGGCAGTTCTATCCCCTGTTAAAAGTGCCATAACTGGCCAAAAATTGTTTAACATACACTCATAATTTTAGGCAAGGCAACAGAAAATGTTACATTAAATGAAAGGCTTAAAAACTTGTGAGATACAAGTAAAGTCTAAATAGATACTTTTTCCCAATTGACAGTGAGAAAATACTTCATTTAAATTTTTTTACACAAACTCACATTCTAAATGAGCCAAAGGTTTGCTTCTCATGAATTAAGTCCACTTCAAAACATTTTTAAACTTTTCTTCCATGTGGCCAGAAGTCACCCACCACCTTCCCATCAATTCAGCCTTTTTTCCCTTCTCTTCTCCCATTCAGTATTTCCAAATATCCTTTGGCCCTTCCCCATCCTTTCCTAGGCATTTGGCATATGAATAGTGCCCCAGTTTCTCCCTGCTCATCAGCTAGGGTAGCTATGGGTGACTGGCACAGGAACCCAACTCCGGTGGGTGCAGCGGCCAACCTGGACCTGAGAACCTGCTTAGAGCCTGTTGTAAGTGGCCTGTTTTGGTTGCCATGTTTAATAACTGTATACTGGGCAAGGCTTTCATGACAACCATGTGTAGGATTGTCCACCCCAGTTAGGACCAGGAAGGATGTGTGTCGTCCATGTCTTTAAGTATTTTCTTTTCAGTCCACATCAAAAGTTTTCAGGATTCAATGTGGGTGAAAAAAATAGGGCCAAGCGCTCCTGTAATCCTCCATAATGTTAACTGTGTTGGCTTCAAGGGTGAGAACACTATTAGCCTTTATAAAGGGCAGGAAAGAAAGGAGAGAGAGAAAAGGGGAGTAGGGCCCTGACTGTTGGCAGGGGAACAGTGAAAAGGCCCAGGTGTTCAGGATTCAGAATCATGGAAAATGACTAAAATGCCTTTGAGATAGGACAATCCGCTTAAGGCTTAGAAAAAATCCAGTCACCCCAGCTATAACTTGCCCCCAAAATTTTGCATACGTCTACCCTGTCACACCAAAATCTATTGACCATATGCCTGAGAAACCTTTCCAAAGCTGGGTTGAAAAGAATTGCTCGGTTTTCCTCTAAAACACTTAGTAAATCATTTTATTATTTTCTTGACTCAGTATACTACAGATTGTAAGACACACTTAACAACAGCGTTTTACTCAAGGGTGGAGAGATATTACCATTTACTGAAAGATGCACAAACATTTCAGAAAGTTACAGTATCCAGAGTTCCCCTCACCTCTCATTCTGATGCAGACAGATACTGGACTCATGAAACTTTGATAAATTTTCAGAGTAAGTTTTAAAACCACTGGTATTCATAGAAACGAACTCAGAAGTCTAAACTACAGTAATCCTGAGTGTAAAAATCCTGTGTACTGAACATTGGGAATCCTGAGTACATGCAGCAGAAGCAGCTCATAATCTTAAAATCATGACTAAAACCATGGCAATTTCTCCGACAAATAATTTCAGGTAAGATCGATCACTATCGGTTTTAAATACATGATTCTTCTCTCTTCCAAATATGTCATCAAAGAAAAAAAAAATCAAATATCTCATCAACCGGACAAAATGGCCAGCAAAAACTGCAGATTAATTACAAACCAGCTTAATAGTTGAACAACCAAAGTCTATAGGTTCCATTCATACAGATAGACTGAAATGTGCATTACTCTATACCAAGACCCATTTACAGCCAGGACTGTCTATGAATCACAGAATCTGCACATGAATACCCACCAAGGCCTGGCACTGGTACTGACTGCCCTGAGTATCCTGGTCAAAGGATGAGTTGGATTTTGGGTGAGAACTCAGAACAGCAAACATGATTAACGAGCAATAAGATGTACTCAGGAGTACAGAAACCACGAGGAAAACACAGCAATTCTTGAAGGGTACTGACCACAGCACCAACACTGGACCAGAAGGTGTCTGCCCTCACATCCACTGGCCTTACTGAATTTTTTTTTTCCTGGAACACCAAGAACTATCCACATATAATACGTACTGAAAAGATATACAGCAGATCAAGGGTTTTATGATGAGACTTTATCTCAGGAACACTTAAAAAATGTTGTAATGCACTCCTTCCTCTAAGAACATGTGGCAATCATATGAGGACATAAACAATTAGCAAAAGAAATAAGACTCTTCCATACCAACAAAGTCCTGAATTATAATAAAGAGCTAAGAGAAAGCAAATGCAAATACTTTTCCAGCACACTCAATATAATTTAAATAAAATGTAAAAAAAGGGAAAAAAAACCATCACATGTTCAAATCTTCAACAACGTTGTCAAGTGCCTTTAGTAGAGACAGGGCACCCAGCAGAATGGAACCTCTGTGATCCATTGACCAGAAAGAGACCACGGAACAGGTGTGGCCTCAAAGCCTTGGGCACACCATTTGAGCAGCTGCCCACTGTCTTTTTGCTGAAAGAACATACAATGCACAGCATTCCCTTTAACTCTCAAAGCACAGCCACTGTTGCTAAGGTGAGCAGCAAAGCTCTTTTAAGAAAAACATTTCAAAATCCCCACAGGATCAATTCTGCAAGGCATTTGGCTACTAATTGGCTGGATTTTCAGTAGATATGGCACACAACCATCTGAATTAGCTGCATTCTCTGGGTCGGCTGCTCACCTGGCCTAGGAGCTCTGAAGTCAAGGTCAACCACGGTCCTCCTTAAGAAAGCCTTGAGCCACACATCAGGGGGCTGGAATAAGAACTGTGTACTGTCAAAGTTTGGGACCCAGCTTTCTCTTAGAAGCCACGTAATTAAAAAAAAAAAATGATTACCATGAAAATAAAGTCAAAGTGAAACAGTCACTGTTTGCCAAAGGTTAGCAGTTGGCATTGTCCCTCAGGATCCCAGAAAACTGAAAACATCCAGAGATCCTGAAAGGTACAGTCAGGAGGAATGGCCAACTTTAACTACGCCCCCTGTGCTTTCCCTAGCCAAGGGGAAGGGGGAAACAGCACACACAGTTTTGTTCAGCCCAAACCAAGCCCATAATGAAGGGAAAAAATGAGATTCTGATGGTTAAACAGCAGTGTTGAATGGTTACTTTTTCCTCTCTCCCTCTCTCTCTCTCTCTAATTATTTAGAGTTTCTTCAGGATTTGGGGGGACAGAGGATGAGTTTTATTGTTTTATTTTGACTTGGGTCAAAGAAAGAAATTTTTAACAATAATTTGTTTAAACTTTTAGGGGATGCACTAATTATTCTGCAAGTATATTTTTAATAAATTGATGCCTTTTAAGCACCCTTATTTAAAAAAGGCAAGTCTCCTAGGATATATTTTTCATTTATATTTAAGAGATACCTACTATAAAGAGAGAGAAGAGAAAAGCACCATGTTTATGTCACAATCTTGTTAATGGAAAAATAAGACAAGTCACAAAAAATGACTACACAGGGCACAACATAAGTCCCACAGAAAGGACTGCAATTCTGAGACTACAAGTACTAACTTTCACCTGAGGAAAATTTAGGCACACTTTAAGAATGCAGCTTCCAAAGAGATCCAGGGGAGAGGTAACAAACTGGACATGATAAGGAGTTAGCCCTGGGAAGAGGGGAGGAGCTGGTCCTTCTGAACCCTCAGGGAAGACTCCCAACCTCCCCAGCCCACGGAGGCCTCTGGTCTCCATCCTGAAGGCACACTCTTGGCAGCCCTGGTGCTGTATGGAGCCCTGCTGAAAAGGATGAGGCCCTGTCCCAGCTAAAAAGGAGGCCACAAGGGTCAAACACACTGTGGCCAGGGCACAGGAGGAGGGGCACAAGTGCCTGTGTCTGCTCTCCCTGCTACAGAAGGAGGTCCTTGGAAAGTGGAGGTCCCTCAGCTGTATTTGGTCCCATTTTCTATATTAATCCTCTTAAAAAAATCAGTAAAGAGTTTAAAAAATCATCAGAACTCCAAAGTCACACCTAAAGAGTCCCTCACCTGTCCAGAGAAGCTAAGTGAATTCTTAAATGCTAGTGAGTGTACCAGTGGACAAAGTCTTAGGAAAACAAAATGTAGAGAAAGATAATTCAGAAAAAAGTACATAAGTATAATAATTAATGGCATTTTCTCACATACCAAGTTTTTCCATGTAAATTTCTCACTATAAAAAAAAAAAAAAAATTTCTCACTAATCTTTATCAACAAAATTAAAGCATAGAATTCATACTATCACTTAATCACAAATCTGTCATTATGGGGAGACTTTTAGTCATGTCCATGAACCAGTAACAAGAAACTACATTGCATTTAATAAGTCGATCATTTCTAAAACTTTGTTAATCCACCCACACTCCAACAAAAATTTCTATCAGATAGAAGTTTGGGCCAGACGTGGTGGTTCAGCATATAATCCCAGCACTTTGAGAGGCTGAGGCAAGAGAATTGCCTGGGGGTTTGAGACCAGCCTGGGCAACTTGATGATACCTCATCCACAGTAAATCACAAAAACTAGCCAGGCACGGTGGTGTGCATCTGTAGTTCCAGCTACTTGCAAGGTTGAGGCGGAAGGATCGCCTGAGCCCAGAAGGTCGAGGCTGCAGTGGCCGTGAGCATGCCACTGCACTCCAGCCTAGGCAACAGAAGGGAGACTCCAACTCAAAAAAAAAAAGAGAGAAGAAGAAGTTTGTCCCACGGTTGAAGCATTTCTAAAGAGCAATCCAAGGACTACCCCAGTTAAGGATAGTCCAGCAGAAGTGAAAGGACATCTGGCAGAATGTGTGTTCACTTCTCCCAAGTCTGACAGGTAAAGGAAGTCAGCAGAGAACAGGGCCCTGCCCACTTCAGAAGAGCCCTCCCCTGAGCAACAAGACAGAGAAGTCCCGTTTATCAAATCCTCAGGCCACATAGCACAGAGAAATCATGACTGTGCTGGATTAAAGGAAAAATATGAAATTTAATGACATACAGGAAGTCATGTTTACATTCAAAATATTAATTTCTTAACTACAAGTTAGGAAGGACGGAAGGAAGGAGATAAAAGAAAAAGAGGACTAAACATTCTGGAGAGGTCTATGAGATCAGACCTAGAATTCTGGATCCACATCAGTGTGAAGTGTGGAAGCTATGAGAGAAGGAACAGCAAGGGGGTGGGTGTGATAAAGAGCCTATAAGCCCAGAGGGACATATCACAGTCTGCACATCTCAGCAACTCAGCAGAAAGAGCTCCTGCAACTCTGGACACTTTGTACCAAAGGCCAAAACTAGAATGAACTGAAATTTTAGAAAGATTTTTCAACCTCTGAAGAGTGTTGAGGAGGAACAATAAAGACAAAGAAACAAAATTAATGAGGAGGTGATTATTACCTTTTTATATAAAAATAAAAGATTATGCTTATATCTAAGAAACTTCTGTCCTTCCAAATTCGAGGTGTCCCTTTGGCCCATGGTCTCTTAACATTGAGTTCTCCATTACACATTCAACCACTGCCTCAGAAAATGCCCATGTACACATGTTCTTTGCATGTGGCAATGTCAGGGGATGACAGATACCATAAAGCACACCCATGGTCCTCAGGTTATGAATTCTAGGTCTAGAGAAAGGACAAAGTTGCTTCAATTCACTGGTTCTTTCTCTGCTTGGGGCTGAAGAAATTGCTACTGCGATATATAAAACTGATTCTAACAACTCTTTCTCATCACCTTTTCTGCTTCCTCATGCCATAAGAAACTCCTCAAGCTGATCTTCATGAAAATTAAGCTCACATGTTCCAGTTGCCAAGTCGTTAAAACCAAACCATTGTCATAAGCCCTAGAAGACTGTTAGGGTTATATATGAAGAAGGAAACCACATCAGCTCTTGAAAACGAAGCCTAAATTGGACAACTTTAAAGGCTGTAAACACAAACATTTATACATAGAACAAAGTTCATGAAGCAAACATACTTTTGGCAAAATCTGACACCATTAATACTCATCAGGAACGGTAGGTAAGGTTTAAATCTCCAAAAGGAGTTCTTCAGTGCTCTTCACCTGAGCCAGGGAGTCAGTCTCTCAGCATCTGCTTGCTGAGACACTGCCTGCGTGCTCACTTCTTGCCTTCCTCATGGTAAACACGTGTGCATGTGCAAGTGCAAGTGCACGTACACACACACACACACACACACACACACACACACACACACACAAGATGGAGGCCGTGCCATCACTGATTAAGGAACAGCGCTGTGTGGATGTGGATTTGCCTGTGATCCCTCTTTGGTGCCCACCTGCCTCCAGCAGTCACCCACACACCAGCCAGTTTCTGCCAAGACAGGTGCCCAGCCCAAGGGCGAGATGCAGATGGACTGTGTCCTGGTAAATTCAGTCATGCTCTGGTTAGGAAGGAGTCCTCCATGCTGGGTCCTTGGCCACTATTTCCATTCACCAACCCTGAGTCACCCACGCTCTTCTGTCCAATCTGCCTGACACTCAGAATCTGCCTGACACTCAGAATCATTTCTGTGCCATCTTGACCAAGGTGGACCCACCAGGTATATACATCTTTTGTTCTGTATACCTTGATCATACCTCTCTATGCACTCCCCACAACTGGAAAGCTTAGCTGAATGGAACACTAAAACTTAAGGAAGGTACTACAGAACCAAAAAAAGGACACAGTAAGTTGAGAGTAAGAGCCAGAGCCAAATCTAGACCCCAACACTCCTGCCTCATGATCTTAGCAAATTAAGTGGGCTGATGTCTCTGAGCCTTAGTTTCCTCTTCTATGAAACGGATAGAGGAACAGTGTATATACATCAGCAGGACCTAGGGAAGACCAAATGGAAGACTCTACCAGAAAGACTGAGCTGAACTCCTTTCTTACTCCACACAAGGCAAGCACTGAGTAAGCAGTTGCCATCACACTAAGTAGTGAGCCACCAGGATATCATATGCGTTAGACCAGAATACAAAACTCACTTCTCACTCAGATTCTGAACATGGCCACAATCCTCTATTCCATCTTTACATACCCCTGACATTGGTCTATAAGTAAAGCAAGAAGGGGGAAGCCAGCATATTCAGAAGGCATTGAAATGGCCCTCAACAAAGGATTTCTACAGTGCAGCTACCCTGGGGCAACTGTAGACATGTGTACTGTGTGAAGGGCCCCGTGTGGCATCTCATGTGCTGCACATCTGATAACAGGCCTGCCCATGGCCATCCACAACCTGGCTCAAAAATTCTGTGATCATGTATGAAGAGAATTTTTTTGCATGTTCTTTATATATCAACTTTTTTCTGATGGATTTTGTTGGACATCATGGATTCTGAGATTGGACATGCAATAGGATGACTATGAGGTTCTAACAGCCTGTGCAGGACTCTCCTAGGCAGCAAGCAACAGGTGACGTGACAGGTAACCAGCTCCAAAGGTCTATCTGTGCTGGGGTGAAGGAGCCCACTCCAACTTCAACAAATGCCAAACCCTAGAGAGGCACTCACAACTTCAACCAGGTCAAACCTGGAAGTACATTTCCTTTTCAGTGTTCTCTATCTCATTTTAAAGCACAGAAGTGTAATATAGTATGTGTAGAAATTACCAACATTCATTCTATAGCCTGTAAATAAGATGTCTCTTATTATTTTTTTTAAAAGGCTAT
This sequence comes from Carlito syrichta, assembly GCF_000164805.1. Taxonomy (NCBI): domain Eukaryota; kingdom Metazoa; phylum Chordata; class Mammalia; order Primates; family Tarsiidae; genus Carlito; species Carlito syrichta. The sequence continues at coordinate 413,919 of NW_007259473.1, forward strand.
AGTTTAGCTGCATGGCCTACAAAAAGGTAAGAGCCTGAGAAACAGAGCTAATAAGAGAATCAAACAAAAAAAATACACTGTAATAGTCACTGCTGATTATTTTTTATAATCCATATAATAGAACCAAGGAAAATTTTGAATGTAAATATATATAAACACCATTTTGGTTTTTCTGAGTCAGAGTCACTCTGTCACCCAGGCTGGAGTGTAGTGGTATGATCATAGCTCACTATAGCCTCAACCTCCTGGGCTAAGGTGAGCCTTCTGCTTCAGCCTCCTGAGTAGCTGGGACTAGGAACGCGCTCCAACATGCCTGGCTAATCTTCTGTTTATTTTTTTTTTGTAGCAATGAGGTGTCCTTATGTTGCGTAGGCTGGTTTTGAACTCCTGGGCTCGTGCAATCCTCCTGCCTCAGCCTCCCAAATACAGGTATGAGCCACCACTGCACCTGGTCACAGTGTTCTTTTTTTTTTGAGTTGGAGTCTCACTCTGTCACCCAGACTGGAGTGCAGTGGCAGCTCCCAGCCACCGCAGCCTCAACCTGCTGGGCTCCTAGGATCCTTCCGCCTCAGCCTTCCAAGTAGCCAGAATTACAGGCATGCGCTACCATACCCAGCTGATTTTTTTATTTATTGTAGAGATGAGGTCTCGCTGCCCAGGCGGGTCTCGAACCCACGGGCTCAGGCAATCCACTCACCTCAACCTCCCAAAGGTGCGGGATTACAGGCTGAGCCACCGAGCCTGGCTTCACAGTGTTCTTTATACCTTTTCTCTGAAGGATTTTACTGGACAAAACTAACTATTTAAATATGTAGAAAACAAGCTAATTCAAATTAGAAGTTTCAAAATAAAATTAAAACAATCTATCTGTATTTTCATATTTAAAGATCAGACAGTTCTAACACATGGCCTACTTTTATTTTTATTTTTTTAAGCTAAAAATGAGATTCTGACAAAAGCACAATTTAGGTTATTTTTTAGAGAGCAAACAAACATTTATTTAACACAATATTTCATTTCACAACTTTCATTTAACACAATATTGTCAGCAGAGTTTTTAAAAAGTGGTAAAGTCAGTTATCCTCTTTTGCCTAGTCCCTTCAAAATAATCTTTTTTAATCCAATGAGAATAGAAAGCTCCAGGCAGCATGTAATGATCAGTTTGGAAATTCAGGCCACACAGACTGAAAATATCAGCATGTAACCAGCTTTTTATCTAGGTTATTTCAAGAGGTTGTGCCAGAAAACCAGGGACTAGAACGCACAGGTGTTAACATATCCATATTACATTTTATCATTAATTTACCCAACATATCTTCAAAAATCCAGTAAACTTAATATGTATAAAATTCGAGGCTGTGAGAAAAAGACGTTTTAACACACATTGCTATTGATTTGTTTATTTAAGCCTTTATACCACTGAAGAATTATGAGGGCAAAAAAAGTAAAAACACATTTTTATTTTCACATAGTTGTAAAACCTGCAACCTAGCATTCCTGAACAGTTAAGAACATATATCTGTCTGGGGATTGGGAAACACCTCTTATCAACAGGGTGCCTGAATGAAACGTAATTGTACACCTAACCCTTAACTGTACCCCACAAAACCATAATAAAAAATATTGATTAAATAAAAAAAAACAAAAATATACAAACAGAAAACAATCAGAACACAGAACATTACATTTTTCCTGCCCACTCTAACATGTTAGAGTCAATTTGACCAATCCTAATAAAACATTTTTAGTGGGAAAAAAAAAAAAAGAACAAATACAACAATTCCTCTAACATATGGTAAAGACGTCAGCAGGGCTGCACTCAGGGCTCTAACTGCTGAGCAGGATTTCCTTCCTTATTCGGAGATACCAGTCTCACAGACGGAGGGCGGAGGGCAATCAGGGCAAGCAATGACATGCTGGTCAGGAGCAGCCAGGGAACTGGGACCAAAAACTTCCCTCTCTCCACACAGGAGGGCTGACAAAGGCTCGCTCACCACCATCCTTCTGGGATTCTGTGGGGGTGAGGAAGTACAAAGACCCCCTTCTGAGCGCGCGTAAAGAAGGGCAGGATGCAAGCCAGGTCCCAAGGGCTGACAAATCCTGATTCACGGCTCCAGTCACACTTAGCTCACACACAGAATGAGCGATTCAGCCACTTGAGGGCTGAAGGGAGGGGGCTTCTTTGAGCGCGCTGTAGGTCTGTTTTTAAACAGACCACTATTAACAGCAGCTGCTGACTCAGCACCATCCCTTCTGACCACTCTCCCTGGCCAACTGTCCATGCCTTTGTGTGTCTGGGACTGAATCAAACATCATTTTATTCAAGCTATGGATGAGCCACAAGAAATTATCATTGGGAGTCATAAATATCTAAACATGACTCTCACCCTCTGCGTACTGGAATTATGAAACTGGCAAGTCGAGTCACCATAACATCCTCGCTTGACAGGGACAGCCCAGTTGACATCTACTGTTCTAGAATAATTATCAGCAACACCCTCTTTCACTCTCAAAATCATCTCTGTTTAGACAATAAGTTATATAGTCAGCCTATCAATAAAAAATGTCAAGCTATCTAAGCATCATTTGACAGCATCACCTGTCACTTTTTCAAACACCAAAGGGGAGCTGGGCTTTTTAACCACACCATAGGAGGGTTCTTCACACAAGGCCAGAGTACAAGATTAACAATTAGCAAACATCTCTATCTTGGTAAACTTGAACATTACTCATTTTCTCTTCTAAATGACAGCATTCCTGTGTCAACAGTCATCACCTACAAATGACCTCCCTTTTGATCTCAGGCACCAAGAGAAGAGTCCTTACTGTGTGGTCTTAGCACCACACATACAACTCCAAAGTAATAAAAGCCAAATGGCATCTCTGCCCTAAGAGGTATTTTTAGGGAAGAATGGTTAAAACAAGTGGAAAAAGGAAAAATTACACCATGAACTAAGAGAACCATGGGTAGAAGAGTATTTGCTAAAAACAAACAAAAAAGTCACATATATAACAAACAGTAATCTGTAATACTAACTGGTGAGTGAATATAAAGTAATCAAAGCAAATGGAAAAAGTAGACAATGTTGATAAAATACTTGCAGTGGGTTAGAAACAGAGTCAAACCTATACCATACATTTAAAGTCTTCCTGAGTTATCTATTTAGTGTGTCTAATATCATGTTCAAAGAACCCGTATTTTTTAAAAGTATACATCTTCCCTATCAACATCAACAAAAAGGTTCACTGGCCCACAAAATATAAACTTGCTACCAAAGGATTATTGTGGTTTTAAAAGTAACAGTAAACAGCACTAATCAGAAATCATAAATAAATATTAAAGCTATTGTTAAAAAAAAAAAAAGAAAGAAACAGAGTCAAGTCACAGTGTTGCCAGGGCTGATTTTGCTTTTTTTGTTTAATCTGCAACAATGGGCCCACGGAAATTTCAAAGAAAGTCTTATATTTGCATAAAGATGCAAAGCAGCCCCTCCTTCTGCAGCCAATATACTTAGCAGTCAAGAGGAAGGAGACAGCCCATGGCTCATGCCTGTAATCCCAGCACTTTGGGAGACCAAGGCAAGAGGATTTTGTGAGCCCAGGAGTTCAAGACCAGTCTAGGCAACATAGCTAGATCTCATCTCTACAAAAAAAATTTTAAAAATAGACAGGCATAGTGATACACACCTGTAGGTCCAGCTACTAGTGAGGCTGAGAGGGAAGGATCGCCTGAGTCCAGGAAGTAGAGGCTGCAGTAAGTCACGATCATGCTACTACACTCCAGTCTGGGAGACAGCAAGACCCTGACTCAAGGAAAAAAAAAAAAAGAGGAAGAAGGGATGCTTCTAGTGCCCAAGCCCAGTGACTACTGAGAAGCAGGAGTGCTCTGGGCAGGAGACAGGCATGATTCTTCCTCTGGGGGGGGGGGTGTTCCTGGGATCTAGGATCCAGCAAGGGAGGGAAGCCAGTTAGTCCAGCAATATTTTCTCTCTCTTTCCCCTCGCCCCCTCTCCCTCTGTCAGCTTCTTTTTTTCTTTTTAATTTCCTATCTGGTAGGAAACCAGACTTAAAAGTATAAGAATCCTGGGCTACCCCCTGGAGATACCACAGTATCAGGACAGGTGCTCCAACGAGTATGGTGCAATCATAGTATGGCGTGTTTTGAGCAGTCAGACATCAAGAATCACCACAAAATTCACACAAGTGCCAGAAGTGCATGGCATTAAAAAGACCTCTATGTGGGAAAATTCCCATAATAAAAAGAAGAAAATTTCTATAACATCTGCTCATATCGCAGTTATTACCAAAAAAATTAAAATGTGCCCTTTAAACCTGTGAAATATAACCCACTAAAAATGAAACTTAAACATGGGGTTTATAAAAAGTTTTTTCATGCATTCATAACATATATACTAATTTGTTCCCAACACTTAAGTGAATTTCAGAATAAATTACCTGCCTTACACAGGCCTGTGTGCTCACCACTGTCCAAGCGTGAGTGCCTGGAGCACTCAAACCTCAGGGAATATCCATGGAACAGAATCTATGGTATGCAAAACTGAGCACACAAAGTACCCATGAACGGTTGTCTGAGCTTATCGAAGGACAGTCTTATAAAATGAAATGAAATGGTCAAGTGTTTCATTCCTAAATGAATCTTGTATCAACCTTGCAATGTGTGCATAAAATATTCAGTGGCCATAAAGATGGAAGTTAAAACCAAAGTTTCAAGTGACTGTACTCTAAAGATGAAGAATTAAACATTTTGGCTCTTTCTATTTACTTGGCAATAAGCAAAATATGTTACTTTTGAAAAGTTCAATGTTTCTAAATTTTAAAATAATCTTTAAAAGTATGAACTGAATTTTTTTTAGAGACAGGGTCTCACTATGTTGCCCAGGCTGGCCTTGAACTGGGCTCAAGGGATCCTCCCACCTCAGCCCCCCAGGTAGCTGGGACTACAGGTGTGTACCACCCTAACCAGCACTTACAAATAATTAGCATAGTATGTATTTTTAAATAAGAACTACAGTTGATATTTGTTATCCCCAAATGCATTAACCTCCAGATATTCACAAATCAGTATTTCTGATGCAAAGGACATACTTTTACTGTAACATGTCGTTTCTGTGAATTTCTTTCATAGGTGTATCTCCCTAACCCAGCACATAGTAATCTAGGTACATGACTCTAATAAGTCTTGCTGAGGTCTTACTAAATGGATTTAGAGCCGGGCTCAGTGGCTCAGCCTGTAATCCCGTGCTTTTGGGAGGTTGAGGTGAGTGGATTGCCTGATTCCGCCGGTTCGAGACCCACCTGGGCAGCGAGACCTCATCTCTACAATAAATCAAAAAATCAGCCGGGCGTGGTAGTGCATGCCTGTAATTTTGGCTACTTGGAAGGCTGAGGCAGAAGGATTGCCAGAGCCCAGCAGGTCGAGGCTGCGGTGGCCGGGAGCAGCCACTGCACTCCAGTCTGGGTGACAGAGTGAGACTCCAACTCGAAAAAAAAAAGGATTTAGAGTAAACTGTGCTAGAACAGAGTACATTACCACACAGGAGAGTTTCCAAAACACTCATGTATTTCCAATGTTATAAAATTAGTTTTATTTAAAATGCTCAGGTAGATTTAGGTGAGCTTTTATCTGCCTCTCATCATTCTTAACCTTGAGAAACACAGGCTTGCAAAATATACTGTGTTTCAACAGCTGAGGTTATGCTCCAAGATCTGGTGAAGGTAATTTAATATTATAATAATCTAGAATCTTCAGCTCCAAAGAATGTATACTTTCTTCAAAGAAAAAAAAAATATAGTATCTATTACTAGATATTAAAAGATAAGAGGAAATGGGATTGTGGAAAGAGACAAAAGTTAAGTAACGAATGAGAAAAAAATGGGAGGAAACTGGAAAATCCCTTCTTGAAGCATTTGAATCCTGAGAGCCATAAATTCCAGCTAGTGATTTGGGGGCAGCAGTATATTTCTAACTAATGGCAGTCTGGTGAAACTTACTGAACTCTTCTCAGAATACTGTTTTTAAGTGCATAAAACAAAGAAACAAACAGAAATCCAGTTATATCTTTAAAAATAATAATAATGAAAAGATTTTAAAATCCAGCAGTCACTCTAATAACTACTATAACTTTGAAATAACGATGAACATGAATGGTATTTTGAGAGATCTGCAACAACTAAAGTAATTTAAAATTTCTGTGGCATTCTTGAGTGATAAGTTACAGATAAACTTACTAGAACTACTGCCTACACGCAGCATTCACAAGTCAAGGAAATGATGTATTCTCAGATATTTGGCTTTCTGACCTTCAACTTTGGAGGGCATGTCCTAAGAAAGTTGGCAAAGGACAAGTTTTTCACCAGGACCACAAACTCTGCAGCAAAATCTTCTCTGACAAGGGTTCAGGCCAGCAACCCTGAGCGTGATGTGTATGCTCAGAGTTGGCAGTCAGTCGCTTCTTGAACTATGAAAACAAAGTAAAGTTGAACGGGTAAACAGGCAGTCAAGCAGGTGGGCATAAAGTAGATCACAGGGAGAAACAGGAAAGGGAAGCAAACAGAGAAGCTATTTTGGGGCATGCCAGTCCCCACTCCCAGCAGTACCTCTTGTACCATTCCCTTCTCTGTTACTTGAGAGGCTCCTATACTCTTAAAATAAATTCCCTGTTTTTGATCCAGCAACCAAAAGAGCCTTAACTATAAGTCAGGCCCTGAAAGCATAGGGCAAACTGTGCACTACTCAACATGGGAACTACTAACCACAGCCAGAGGACTATATCCACATGGATGGACAGCAACCAGAGCTAATTTTTCCATAAATCAGCAACACTACAAAGTGGATCTTTCTAAAAAGTACATGAAGAATCCATGTCTTCGTGACCTGAAATGTCAGCATACATATGGAGCCCCAGGTGCTCGCTGCTGCCTATTCTGGCGGCATTACACTGTGTCTTAAGAGCACAGCCAAGATGCACAGACAGCATGTGGCTCATATTTATACCGACATTACAGGAGGACAAGAGTCACAGAGACACACGCTTCTAATATGTGGAAAACAAAACCTCTGTGCTTCTATATCAGTGTTGTTGCTTTTAATTAGCAATAAGCAACACAGAAAGCCAAAATTATGTTATCAACATAAGTGGGTAAAGTTGATCTCTTACCCTGTGTGTTATGATCCTGTTCTTACCGAAATGAAGGATGTCCCATCCTTATCTAATTATTCCTAACTGATTCCCCCTAGTGCCCTATGGAAAACGCCAGTGTGGCTTATCACTTCTTTAAATGAACACAAGGTGATTTTCATTAGTGGCTCATAGAGCCAGTTAAGAACACAGCCAATGTGAGTCTCTGAGATGACTGTTCAGTGATTTAAACTATGCTCCTGGATCTCCTGGGGTCTGAGAAGAAGGGAAGGAAGAGACCTACCTGTGTATAATAATAGGTTTCCTCTCAAACAAGCACTTTCCAAAGGGTCTTGCTGCTTGCAAAGGTTTGGAGATCACTGGAGGAGCGGGCGGATGGGCCACCCCTTTCTTCCTCCTGCCCTGGGTTGCAGGCTAGAGTTACTCTCCATCCCACCATTGATCTTTCATGACCCAACTCGAAGGCCAGCTCTTCCACAGTGTCCACTCTGATCCCTCGGCAGGGTCAAGGTGGTGAAATCTGCCTCAATACAGCACCTTGTCATTGGTCCATGCTTCCACCTCCAAAACCATCCTTTAGGGATGGAATTACCCCTCAACTCACCCCATTCTAAAACCCATTTGCTTAACTGAATCCAATGGTCTTTAAATATCCTTCTACCTCTGCGATGCTACAAAGTGCATCACCTCCAACTCTGCACTTTGCTGCACAGCCACAACACTCTGGTTTGATGTCATCCCTTCTTTTATTGTAACCACATGTGTTTCTTCCTGTTTCGAGTTGCGTTTCAGTTTAATTAACTGTTGTGAACATGTCCTGCTCCATTAAACCAGTTCTGCAATAGAAGAGACTTTATTCTGCATGCCAAGTCAATACCCTGACTGCCACTTGAGGGTGACTGTCACCCAAAGACAACAGCTGCTTCTGAGACAACAGGGTCTGCCTGTCACTCTCTCTGACACTGTTTAGTTACTTTGGGGCTTTATTCAGTTTACACCAAGATGCCAGATTTTTCCATGCATTTCTACCCCTGAGTTTATTTTCTACTTCTCACAGGCAAACTTGGCTACCCATTTATCAAGGTATTTTTAAAGACCAAAATTAACCCAGAGACAAACTAAAACAATAAAATGCATAATCTTTTTAAACCTAACTGACATTAGCTTCAAGCAAAAGTAATTCACAGCTTGGTAATGGTACTATGGTTCTTAGAGTCCTAATGAACATCAGAGACAGAGACAGCAGGTCGGCAAAAAGTTAAAGGCGAGTGAATGGAGGTAAAGGGCATGCGGGTGCTCACTGCATATTATTCTTTCAACTCCTCTGCAGGTGTCATCTTCTTCTTTTATTTTAATTTAAGTTAGAGGAACAGGATCATTACATCTTGGTTGCAAGAAAACCTTTTCTTGCTTTTGCAAAATGGAAAGCAGAGTACGTAGAAATATGCCATCTAACTACGGTACTTGGCCGTGTAAGCACTCAGCAGTATTTCCCAACCCAAACTGGCTGGACAGGTCCACACATCTACTAATACTTACAACCAATCATCCTGTTATCCTCCTTCTCCTTTCCCTCTCTATTTCTTGCTTTTTAACCTTATAACCAGGGACAAAGTTTAAGACTGAAAAATACCCAGGAACAGCAGTTAAGTAGTCTTTAAACATAGTCCAGTTTCAATACACTATTATAAAGATTTATTTAAAAGTTAATTCTGAAGCAACCTACACACACCCCTATACACCCATCTAACTGTACCTCTACCAGTGATAAGATGACATAAGACCAGCTGTTGACTACTCTGCCTGGGTCCTTCATTATCCCACATGATTTGAAGTTATCTAATTTTGACCTCAGGCTCATCAGTTTGTGGTCTACATTCAAATGTTACAAAGTTTAGTTAGCCAGTATTACCTTAAATGGTGCAATTTTAGAGTCTTTCAAACACCGAAAAATTTATATTTGCATTCCTATAGTTTTGGTCAAAAGTAGTGATTACCTTACAGTGACCAGAGGACTTAGCCAATAAGGTTTTCATATAATGGCACAACATTTTTGGCAAACTATTATAAAATGTTTTGTTTCTTATATAACAGTATAATAATTTGCTGTGTGTACAGTTTTTGCTGAATATAAATCAGTTCTTTGTGGTCAAGCAAACTGAAGTAATAACAAACCAGATGTCCAATTCACTTATTTTCTTGGGCAAGTCAGGCTTAGATGGGATCTTTTAAACGTTCTTGGTACTCTAGAATTGTAAGGATTTCCAACCTTCTCCCCAAAATATCTTTATGATATTGATTTTAGGGAAAGGCTGTATACAATTTAAGATTTGGAATACTGAAATAGGCCAAGTCTCAAAAATTTCTCATTATTTATAAATAGTTAATGTTCCATCTTCATTTATTTCATCTAACACTGAAATTATATATTAAAAGTGAATAGGTACTTACATTTTGTTCTAGTATTTTCAACGCAAATGGTTGAATAAAGTGATAAATATATTTCTCTATACATAATATTCTCTTTCAAGAAAATATATATCTCTTTCAACTTTAAGAGATGCTTTACTTACAGTGACTTGTTTAGCATATAGTAGGTTCTCAAAAAATGCTGATGCACGAGTAAGCATCAAAGATTATTGTAAATAATGGTTAAGCTGAAGGGTAAAAGGCTCAAGCAACTATAGATTATCAAAAGCAAAGCATACACACCAAATTTTTAAACAAAACTATCACTTTCTAACTACTTGGCTCTCTCCTTTGAATTTCCTCTTTAATTAAAAAAAAAAAAGCTAGGTATTATCCACATTATAAAGCTATCACAGAGAACTTTTATATTATTCTCTCTTTACATGTCTAATATGAGCCCCTCTGCAAGTCTTTCAAAACATGTTAAACTATAGAAATTGCTAGTATGGATAAAAATTAGAAAATGCATCCCAGGAATACAAATGAGTTCTATAAGTCATTTCCCTAAGTGTATGATAAGTGGTCTGATTTCAGATCCTCCTTCTTCCACATCTCTCTCTCTCCCCAAGGGTATGTGCTTTCCATTAAATCACCTGGGACCCACTTTTCTAAAGGACTTTCCCCTTTGCCTATGGAAACTGGCTACTATGTGTTTTCAGTAATAAAGTCTTTCTAAAACGCTTTTGTCTAATCACGAAATCACTCTACAGCTGGTCACATCACAGCTGTACAATCCAAGTTTTATAACTTACAGATATTTTCTGGCTAATCCGAAAATACTATTAAGTACTTGTCACTTTTAAATTACTAAAGGTAGATTTGAATCTACCAGTGGGTGATCCTTTTTTCAAGAACTCACAATGAAACCAATATAAAAAATCACAATTAAGAGATTTAGAAACAATTTTATTACCACCACTGTATAGAATAAGGGGGAAAAAGTTAAACTGCATTTCACTAATACATGTTTTATGATAACTCAAGCACTCTAGCTGAATAAAACAAAGAACACCAAAGATTTGATCATCATCCACAAGAAAAACCGACATATAAAAACACATGAAACACAGTAAGTTATTTCCTGGCACTCATGGTAAGGTCAAAACAGATACCAAAATGTTTTATGTTTGAAACAAAATCATTCATTTCAGTCATTGTTAATAATGCCTGGAATCAAAGGGGAGAGATGCAGACACACCGACTGGTTTTCATAAGAAATGACAACATCCTACTTATGTCAGGAAATGGAAATGTGGGAAAACTTTTAAAAATACAACTCTTGTACTACTAAAGAAAGCCATATGAGGAAGAACATAATAAAAAAGTAAAAATAGGGACCCTTCCACCTAAAAAAGAGAAAAGCAAAGAAAAAAGGCAATCTTATTGCCCATTAATATAATGGAGGTAATGAATAAAAGCAGACATCTTAGGTTTCCCTTTAATTCTGTCCAACACAAAGAACAAGAAACTTAAACCAAGCATTCACCTCAAATAACCTAATTAAAAAGTGAAAATCAAACAGTAGTAATCAAAAACTAACCTTCTAAGAGTGGCTCTGAGGACACTGTGACTGCAGAGGTCATCCAGACAACCAGAGTAGTTGTCAGATGTGTGTGGGAAACTCAGCAAGGCCTCCCTGTTCCTCAGCTCTCTTCCCATCCTGTGGACAGAGACTGCAGCTTGCCCCAGGAGGGGAAGTGCCAGAAAGACTCGGGTTTCTTGGTGACACTTCCAACAATACATTTGCATTTTAACACAGGTTATTCCAAAAGCAGACTGAAACACAGACCAGTAGTTAAACCAAAATGTTTAACCTACAAATGATAGCCTAACTCATAAGCCATGGCACCCATCAAGTCAAAGCAGCCAAATAAAGCTAGACAAACTGAACACTAGCTAAAAAGGGCAGAATTCCAGATGAGAAGGAACAGGAAGATATGCACAAACACTTTCAGCACTAGAAAAACAGTGTTCAAAGCAATATAAGGTATTCTGCTACAGGGAAATAACAAATTGGACATCCATCCTCCTAAAAACAACAGCAGCGATCCCCAACCTTTTTGGCATCCAGAACCAGTTTTGTGGAAGACAATTTTTCCACAGACCAGGGGCCAGGCGGGAGATGGTTTCCGCATGATTCAAGAGCATTATGTTTATTGTGTACTTTATGTCTATTATTAGTACACTGTAATATATAATGAAATAATTATACAACTCACCATAATGCAGAATCAGTGGGAGCCCTGAGCTTGTTTTCCTGCAACTGGGAGTGATGGGACACAGTGACAACCGAAGTGTGTCACTCCGTGATCTCGTTTTGGTTGCTGTCACTGCAGAAAACCCTGCTTCACAAAGATAGGATGTTGGAAATGGAAGCAGGCTTTTCAGGGCTGATCTGACAGGAGGCAGAGCTCAGGCGGAAATGTGAGCGATGGTGAGCAGCTGTAAATGGAGGTGAAGATTCACTGGTTTCGCTGCCTCTCACCTCCTGATATGTGGCCCCATTCTTCACAGGCCACAGACCAGTACCAGTCCATGGCCTGGGGGACTGGGGACATCTGAACTACAGTACAAGGAAAAATAAACAGATTTATGCCAGGCTGTATACATCACATTCTGTTGTCAAATATTCAAATTTACTGGAAAATCTCCTATTTTTAAAATATGAATAATATATTTGTAGAGGGTCTGTTTAGTTCACCTACATGAGACCTCCTACTTTGGGAATTTTGGTTAAACATTTCTTCAAGTATATTTCCTGCATTAGGCTGTATGAGCAGTACATAAAATACATGGCACACCCACTTCCCATGGAGGATAAAGCCCATGAAATCAGTAAAGCATTTCACTGACTTCAGGATGACATGCTTGGGTGTGAGGTTGTGAATATTTACACCTGTGAACACCGCCAGTTTTCACAGTTATTCAGGCATCTTTTCAAATTGTCCTACAAAGTATTCCAAGGATCATGCCAGAAATTATTTCCATTCTTTAAGGATATCAATTCTCAGATACATCTGAAGAATTACCTTATAAATCCCACCTTTGTTTCTTCCCTTCCTGATTTGGTATGTCTTGAATATCTTCCCAATATCACATGACTATCAGCTAATTCTGATATGTAGATTTTTGTGTGTGTGTCAGGATCTCACTAGGCCATCCAGGCTGGAGTATGCAGTGGCATGATCACAACGATCACAGATCATGGCAGCCTTAACCTCCTGTGCTCAGGTGATCGATCCACCTCAGCCTCCCGAGTAGCTGGGACTACAGATGCATGCCACCATACCTGGCTAGTTTTTTATTTTTTATTTTTTGTAGAGACAAGGTTTCACTATGTTGCCCAGACTACAAGCAATCCAAACTCCTAGGCTTCAAGCAATCCATCCTCTTCTGTCTCCCAAAGTGCGAGGCATAAACCACTGTGCCCAGCCTGATTCTGATATACAGATTTAAAAGCACAATCACCAATAAAAGTAATTTAGGAGAGAGATTATTTAGTAACTATCTACTAAATAAGAAATGAAGTAAAGCAAAAAGTACTTATTCCACTGGAGAGAAAAAAACAGTCAAACTTACCTTCCCCGGGGTGAATGCTGCTAGTAATGATTGCTCATTCAGAGTCAAGCTGCTTCCAGGGAACCAGGGAGCTCCTTAAGGGCCCTGGCCTGGCCTTCTTGTTCACACCTGTCCCCAACCTCATACCATGTCTGGGCTGCAGGCTTTCCCTTAACGATGTCCAGGGCAAGATTCAGTTCTTTCAAGGCAGATCCCAGAAAGTAGCATTTTCTAGCACTAGTATTATCTCAAGCCCTACCAACAGGGCTAATATTTAAACACTGGTCATCTTTCCTTAAAATACTTTTTCTTTAAAGAGAGTGTTTTTGAAATTCTACTTTGTAGAAACAACTTGACCTATTTATGAAAAACTGGGTTGGCCTCCTAATAATGTGTGTGATTTTAAACAGCCCTGAAGCCTGCTTTTAGATTCATGTAAATAAGGTTTTGAAGGGGGTGAAGTCCCAAAAATGGAAGTGAAGCACGAAGAAAGGGAGACAGGGCAGGCCCTGGAACAGTCTTAACTGGCTCCTGGAAAGCACTCCTATAAAAATATTCCCAAGGGCTTAGAAAATCTTACCAATGCTGTCTTCTCCCCAAAGTTACCTTTCCACAATCTACTCATTCGGAAATCCAAACTGGCCCATTAAAATAGAAACATTCAGAGGCAATCAGATGTTAAATCTCAAATGAAACCAGATAATGAATGCTTCCTCTCACTCCAGTGAGACAGATCAAACCCAGTGATCAGTCAGCAGATATTGATTAGGGTCCAGGGTAAGCTTGATCAATCTAGAAACACAGGGATCACATGGAAGACACGAGTCCAAGCACAGAAGCATGGAGCTTGAGGAGTGACTGACTATTAGCAGTGAACAACAGTAAGCAGATCAACAGCAGCAATGTGAACACAGAGGAATAAAATCAGGAGTAGTTTCTTCTACTTAGACCCCCTTCTCTGTTGCTGCCTGTGCCCACATTCCATATGCACACGTATGCACACCCCGGCTCCCTTCCTCCTTTTTCATCTCTCACAGATTTCTCCTGTAGAGGATTACAGCATAAAAACATCCAGGCCTCTAGTCCAACTTTGCCGACCCAATAGCTACCACTTCACAACAGTCTCCTAAGACAGAAAGGAAAATAGGCCAATGAATCAAGGATGCAGCATTCACATGTTCATATATTTGACAAACATTTAATAATCACCAATTGTGTGCTGGGCACTGGGAGCACAAATATGAGTAAGAGTTAACCTCGACGTACATTACAGCTTGGAAATTAAAATATAAAGAAGAAGAAACATGATGCTAGGGCAACTTGTAAGCTAGATCAATTTTTGAGGAATACTACCATAGTTTAGGGAAGGCGATTACATTACCCCAAAATGAGAAGCAATCAATTTAATTGCTAAATCAAGCTTATTAGATTCATCATAAAATACAAATTGTAAATTCAATAAAACTGAGGGTAAAGAGGAGTGGGATTAAGAAAAAAGACAGCCAGAGTAAGGAGACCTTGCCACGTGAAGAGGCACATGAGAGAGACAAGAGGGCACATGCAGAAGGGCTTGGACTTGGGGGAAGAGGGCTCGGCTTCCCCCCCCCACCAGCTTCAGTGTGCAGTTAGGTGTCAATATAGAATCTACAAGAATCTCCAGGGAGCATCCCACTAGAGCCCCCAAAATCAGAGTTGTCTCTGGCTGCCTCCTCCAAAGGTTAGCAATGGCCGAGAGTGGCAACATCACTCTAAAGTGATCAAAGAAGAAAGAGAGAGAGGAGAAAGGAGAAACAAAAAAAAAAAAAGGAGTTAAACAAAAAGACAAGGAATCCATTTGGGGAAGAAAAGCATTAACCCCACAGGCCTAGATTCAGTGCGTGTGCCCCTGGCAGTTACCCGCCATCCCAAGGTAGGGCGTCCCTACCTCTGCAGGCTGAGAAAACCAGACACACAAGGCAGAGAATGAAGCCAGCAGTAAGGGTTCACACAGCCCTGCAGGAGGGCATCTGCGACAGCTATTTATGGGGCTCAGGGGCCTCTGTGAAAAGCATATTTATGGGTAGATGGGACTCTGTCTGGGAAGGGCTGGGGCTGACACTAACCTCTGGGTGAGTCGCTCTCCTAAACAAAGAAAAGTCCCTCTGAAGGGTCCACAGAGACACAGCGCCTCCGAAAAGAAGATGAGGGTCAAGAAGAATAAACTAAAAGCACAGCTACTGGGAAGCGTAAAGGGGCATCAGAGGAGTAAGGGGGACTGCTCTGATTCTTATGTTTTCCTTGAGAGTGCCCTTCCGTAGTGAGAGATGGCAGCTCCACAGCCACTGTGCATCTCAGGGCCATCTGCTCTGCAGACAGTACCTGTTCAAGACCCATGGTCCTCAGGGGCCCTAGATGCCCTTAGTGTTTTTAAAGTCACTCAATAGGCAAAATGACAGTGACAACTTCAGGGTATGGGGCCTATGTGTGAAAAGGTGGATTTGACTTAAAAATGCAGATGCTCCACTGAGGAAATTACCCTGGCAGAGAGAGGAACTGACAATAATAAAGACAATAATAGAGGGAAAAGACAATCACATCATCACCAATGGGTTAGCTGCGAGGGACAAAACCCTACCAAAGGTAAAAGTTTATACTTCCCTACTAAGAAAAAGCAAGATCAAGGACTGCTGAATCCCCAAATCCAGTAGATTGAAAAGTCACTGTTGAATCTGCCTGAAGCAATCTCAAGAAAACAAAGCCTGGACTTGGGCGCAGGAGAGCCTTTCTATCCTCAATACAAACTGAATTCTTGAGCAGATAATACTATCAGTCTCGCCTCACTATTGTGGCATGTGGTTTCATAGAGCCAAAGATCTTCTCATCAAGGCATGTTTTTCAACAACCAGGCAAATAGATTCTGATTCATTAAGCTAGAGATAACCCACTCTGCTGTAGGATAGTTACTAGGAGGTTGAGCCAACTTTGTCATGCGGTGTGGCTTATTCCTACATTTTTCCTCTCACTTCTATAATGGTTCTGAGTCCCTCAGATAAGACTGTTTTCCAGATGCTTTCTGATAATTACCAAGTACTTTTATTTTTAAAACATTACAGCATTGACAAAAAAGTGTCAGAGGACTTAAGTCACCTGGATGAGTCATCCTAAAGGAAGAATTACTACCTCTAACAGGGCCAGGCTCACGACTACCTCTCTGCCACACTGCTGAGTGGCATCAGAAACCACCATCAGTGTTAGCAGTCTAGGCAAGTAAAAAGTACTTACATGGGCCAAGAAGGAGTCAAGCGGAAGTACTTTCTACTGTGAATGTCTGAATTCAGTGTAAAACACACTTGAACAAGAGCAACTGAGGAATAGTTGGAGATTGCAAAACCTGTTAATTTCTTTTGCAAATAACTATTAATGTGTGACATATAAGAAACAAGACACATGAAAATGTATGTAGGGAGTGCACATTAAGATCTCTGAATACTTTGAGCATGTGAGAATAAAACTATCTGAAATAATTATGTTAATACATGTGTAGCTAAAAGTACTTAAAAATACAGTTAAGTTTTATTGTGTTTTTGATTACACTAGTAGGACTGTCATTTCCTTAATTTGAAGTGTTTTCGATACATATCCACTCTGGCCATCTATACAATGCAAATGACAGGTAACAGTTTGCATGTATATGTGTATCTGCCAGAACCTCAATCAAGATGCAGTTGCCTGCAGGAGAAAATAACTGTCCTTAATGAGGGATACAATTTTTAAGAGTTGCACATCAGTCCCAGGTTAGAACAGAAAAAAAAGAAAAAATTTCAAAATTTCTTGAGGTCTCCTTTGGTTGCTCACATATAAAAACACCTTAGAAGTGAATATGTTGCCTGAATCTACACAATCATATTATGTTCCTTTGGAAGCACAGCCTTGAAATCACATCTCAGTTACTATCAAGCCAGGAGACAAAAATTATCCCTGACTACTGCTATCAAAATAATAAGGGAGAGTATGAAATCTGTAAGTGGAACTGAAAAAAAAACAAAAACAAAAAATATTAAACTACAAGTGGGAACTAAAAGCAGAATTAAGGACTACACCTGAAATGCTTTCACTATCCCCTGCCTGACATCAACACCATACACACTGTGGATATGGCACACAAAATACCCATTTTAGATCTTACTCAATATGAACTCTGCCATTTTTGTAGGTAAAAGTACAAAGTAAAAACTGAAATTTTAAATGTTCTCAAGTATCAGTACAAAGAATATGGGCTAGGAGAGTGTTAAATTACAAGCCATCTCTTCTGATAATTGACAATAGGATTTCTCTAATCTCCTTCAACACTACATAACATCTCTATGGCAACACACTGACTTCAATTGAGAGTTTGGAGGGCCAATTGTGCCTTCAGTCTGTTCACAGAGCAGGAAGCTCCTCCATGAGCCAGGATCTTCTTCTTCACAAAGTATGTCTCATGCATTCACTTTCTCCATTCCCTACAGATAGGTGAATGGAATGATTCTGCAAATTACACTTATCATACCTTACTCAAAACTAGCCATAGTTCCATAGCCTTCAACTAATACATGTGCCTTAGCATAACCTGGTGGTTCCTTAACCCAGCTGTACATCTGAATTACCAGTAGGGTTTTTTCAAAATACAGATTCTAGGGGCTTAAGCTAGAAGTACTAAATCAGAATCTCTAGAGAGGTGTATCAGGTGTTGCTGATACAGTCTGAGTTAAGGAACTACAGGCATAAATCAAAAGTGTTTATTGTGCTTCTACCTGGAGCCTACACCGGGTCAGCCCCAGGGCCAGAGGCCCCTGCAGCTCACACACACAAGTGAAGGAACAATTACAGTCCAAAGGAACCAGTACCAGAATCCAGTGCCACGCCAACATTGACAGGCCCCAGGAGGCTGGAACTGGAAGGACAAGTGCAGCTTCCCAAAGAAAGTGATGCTTGAGCTGAGTCAGGAAGGGAAATCAAGGGGAGGGAACAGCAAAGACGTGCAGGTAAGAGCACGGGACACAAAATAGGGTGTGATGGGGGTTGCAGAGGCCGACAGGGCAAGAAATCCAAGTTTTCCTGGAGGACAGGCTGGCCTGCCACTGAGAAATGTGTGTTTGGGACTCCTGTGTGGCCTTAGTTACAAAGTACCATCCTAGAACATGCAAACAAAAAGAGGAGTTTCAGAGGTAGAAAGGGATGAGTAGGGAAAGAGAACTAAGAATGATTCTGTCTAGTCTTCACCGAAATCCTTACCTGTATGTAACACAGCAAGAATACTATGTGTAACGATAAATGTGTAAAAAATGGGATCCACTACACTATGTCTTTTTAAGAGCATCTCAAATTTCATTTTCACCTTGAGGACAATTTCAATTAGGTAGACTAGAGCTAGTTGATCAACTCTTATAATTTTAATTTCTACATTATTCACCAGCACATTTTCAAAAGAGGCCAAAAGAGAGAATCTGCCTAATCATCTTGACTCTTTAGACTACAAACTCCCACTGGATAGAATATTATTTTTGTCTTCACAGCTGTATGGCACCTGGCATGTTCATACTGCTCATGGGATAAACAGCTCATTCATACACAGTACCATGTATATTAAATAATGTCCATAAAGTCCTTTGAAGATGAAAACCACTTTAAGTACTATGTAATTCTGAGCTAGACATTTCAAAATGGGAAACAAACACAACACACCAAACACCATAAAAAGGTCACCACCCAGCAGGAGGCACCGCACTATTGAGACTCTTGTTTGGCTGAACTTCTGGTCACTTTGCAGAAAATCTACACAGCAGACCAATCCCAACCTGCTTTACATGTTTTTAATGTATACGATCAGGGAGAAGGTTTCAAATGCTACAAAGAACACAAGTCTTCATTTCACTTCAGGAACCGTGCCCAAAAGTAATTTCTTTTTTTTTTTTTTTCTGAGTTGGAGTCTCACTCTGTCACCCAGACTGGAGTGCAGTGGCCGCTCCCGGCCATCGCAGCCTCGACCTGCTGGGCTCTGGCGCTCCTTCCGCCTCAGCCTTCCAAGTAGCTGGAATTACAGGCATGCGCTAACACGCCCGGCTGATTTTTTTATTTATTGTAGAGATAAGGTCTCGCTACCAATGCGGGTCTCGAACCCGCGGGCTCAGGCAATCCACTCACCTCAGCCTCCCAAAGGCGCAGGATTACAGGCTGAGCCACTAAGCCCAGCTTAAAAGTAATTTCAAAGCCACACAAATCCTTCTTTCTGAGATGTCTTGTTTTAAGAGAAGCTAGAATACACTGTATGAAGTGTCAACTCAATTCTAAAACAAGCACAATGAAAATCCTTGCAACAGAACATATGCGATTTTATGCAAATTAGTACAATTTCTGTTTTAAAGTCTAAAACGTACTCTATGCCTCAGTCTGCATGCTAGTGAGCAGAGGTGACTCCAATATTCAAGAATATAAAGCTCACTAACAGAAAAATATTGGCTCTGATTTTCAATGTAAAATCACTTTCAGTAGGAGCTTAGCAGAAAGTTGCCTCTCCCTTCAACTTTCCCAGAATGTTTGTGGGGGGAAAAAAAGTATCAATTTTAACTTCTTCAACTGTGCTCTTCACTATCCCCAAATACGGCACTAGGTCTGAAACCATCTATAGGGAAGCAAAATCTCTCCTTTTTTTTTTTTTTTGACTGAGATTTCTTGAAAAGTAAATCCAAAGTTTTCTACAAAATTTCCAAATATGCCATCAAATCACAACTGAAGTCTGATCAAATGTTATCCACAACTTTCTCCTTCAAATAGGATTGATTTTTTTTTTTCTCTCAGCACCAAAAAAAAGGAGGTAGGAAGAGCAGAAAATATCTAAATGGATGTGATGCACATCAGGGTAGGAGAAACCATCAATGGGCTGAGCACCCCTTCACTAGCACAACTGCGTGTCCTTCCTAACCTCATGTCTGTGCTGAGCAGCCACCTGAACTGGAGCAAGTTAAAAAAACCCTCTGCCCTGTTTCCTCAGTGTGAGATTGGCTATCACTGTCAACCTTGCAGGGAGTATGAACACTGAGTAGGTAACACTCAATAACTGAAACTATATCAAAATCTGAGATGTGTTACAAATTTAGCTATGACCTTTTTCTTCTTTTCTTATTGATATGTAATTTACATATTGTAAAATTCTCCCCTTTAAAGTCTGCAAGTCAGTAGTCTTTAGTGCATTCACTACGTGTGAAACTGTCACCACTCTAATTCCAGAACACCTCCACCCAGCCCAAAAACTTTCCCCAGAATGCTTGACCCATTTGCAGTCATTCCCGTTCCCCCAGTCATGACCTTCTACCCTGTGAATTTTCTAAATATCAAAAGCCTTTCCCCCTTAAAACATTAATAAAAAATTTATGATTCTTCTGTCCTGCTAAAATGTGTAGTCAGAGGAAGGGTTTCTAGAAGTACGCAGCCCAAATTTTCTAGAACATGATTTAACAAGCATGAGAAATTTTATAGAAAGAACACAATGGATGAAATTGAGACTGTCTCCCCAAATCAGGGACTTATGTTCTATGTCATCCTTTAATGTAGAAAAACACAGAAAAGCAAATACTTTGCCTGTAACATAAGATCTCACCCACTATTCTATGATTTCTGGAACTGAGTGCACAAACACACTTCCCAGAAATTCCGCACTAAAGCAGAAACAGAGCTGCATTAAATTTACTGCAGGTGGTTTCTGGGAAGAAATATTTAGTCAGTGAAGGACAGCAAGCAACACTCTTTCAAGTCATGACTCACGCCTTACTCCAGTACATGAAATCAGTTCTTTTCCTACTTGTAGAATGTACTGGGTCCTGAGAAAAACCTGCCCCACCCATCCCCCTCTATTACACACTCATTCCCATTCCTTCTCTCACAGACACTTCATGATTCATTTCATTACTTCAACACTTTCCTTTCTATTTCTTCTCTTTGGCAGTTTGTACATTGAGATGAAGTTGATAAACTGTTTTGCCCACAATAGGTGTCCTTTTTATAAACCTTCTATTAGAAATTAATCTCTCTTTCTCTTTTGGCAACTCCTTATTTTTCAATTTCGTGCTTCAACATCACCAGAAAGTAAGCTGTTGATGGAGTCTGGCAGCTCTTTTCTTAAACATGCCTCTGGGGAGCTGCAGAGCATTACTTCATCTGTTTTGTTTGGATGACTAACTGACAAGGCACTGGGCTGAACAGAAGCTGACCACTAGCTGCTGATGTGAATCATTTAAATTTCACGTATCATGGTGGTGTGGGTTAGCATTCTGAAATACTGCATAGTAAATAAGAAAAGATATTGAGGATAAAGGGGGCCAGGTTTTTCACTGTCAAAGAAGGCAACTATGGAAAAGAGAAGACTGAAATGCATCCTGTGCTGTAGGACTGGAATTGGAGACATGCGTATAAACACATGGTTTTTATTAAAGACAGAGAGGTGCAGAAAGAGATCTCAACCCAGGTGCCTGTGTGTAATTTATGTACATGCGAATATATGAGTGTATACATACTCCCTGGCTCTGTCCACTGAGAAGTTCTAGAAGTAAAGACACCTCTGTAGCTAAAATGAATCAGGAACCCTTGGAGAAATGGCTGATCCCAGGACTAGGGCAAAGAAAGTACAAGATGAGTCTGGAACAGCTTATTGTGCAAGAAAGCAATAAAGTGCTCCAAAAAAGTGATGGAGACAGATCTCAAAAGGTAAAGGAGCCAGCCTGAAGGGACTCTCGCTAGCCAAATCTCAGACAATTTGAGCATCAAACTAAATAAACACAGCAAAGGATTATAACTTGTTGCATAAAATAGGAATTCATAAGGCCATATTATATAAATAAATAAGTCAAGCAGAAGGAAAGCTCTTCCTCATGATAGAAAGTCAAGTAACTATAGAAGTTAGAAAAATCACCACTTGGCAACCATCATAGTAATAAGTGATTCAGGCGAAGATCATCAATGGATGCAACAACTAGCAAATGAAAGGAAGGAGAGGAGGAGGGTTTTACACAGCCTCAAATTATCTTGCCACTAAATGGTAACCAATTACAAAGGGACAAACACAGTGGACAGACCTGCTAGTCACCAGCTGAACCAAGGGATCAAAGTTTGGCAGTAGATGTTACATGTTCCCAGGCATGATGCTCTGAGAGGGACACAACTCTTCTACCAAAAATGCATGGCCTGACTCTTGTCATGAGAATCATGCAGCCCAAACCGAGGGATGGTCTCCAAAATAATTGCCCTTCAAAAATATCAAGGTAACAAGGGAGACCAGCTGAGGAGATGTTCCAAATTAAAGAAAACCAAGGAGACATGACAACTAAATTAATATGTGGTCCTGGGTGAGAACCTGGGCCACATTTTTTTCCCCCTTTTGAGACAGGGTCTTTCTCTGTCACCCAGGTTGGAGTGCAGGGACACTTTCTGGTAGAAAGGGGTGTCTCCCAATATTGCCTAGGCTGGTCTTGAACTCCTGGTCTCAAGGGATCTTTCTGCCTAGCTTTCCCGAAGCACTGGAATGAGCCACTGTGCCTTTCCTTACTTTTTTTTTTTTTTTTGAGTTGGAGTCTCACTCTTTGTCGCCCAGGCTGCAGTGCAGTGGCAAGCTCACAGCACCTACAGCCTCAACCTGCTGGGCTCAGGTGATCCTTCTGCCTCAGCCTTCCATACTTTTTTTTTAATAGACAAAAAAGATATTTCTAGGATAACTGGTGAAACTGTACAAAGTTAGCAGATTTAGATAATGATATTGTATCAAAATTAATTACTTGATTTTGATCATTACGTTGCTCTTAGAAAATACATACTGAATGTGTATACCTAACCCTGAATTGTACCCCACATCTTTAAAATTAAAAATTAAAAAAAATACATACTGAACAATTTAGTGGTTAGAGACACCATGACACTTGTAACTTACTCTCAAATAGTTCAGAAACAAAATAATATGTAAACTACATATCTATATCCACGGAGACACACACACACATCACACACACAGAAGGTGATAGAGCAAATTTAGTGAAAGTGTGACAATCAGGGATCTGAGTCTGCATTCTTGCTTCTCTGAGCATGAGCTCTGGCTTCTCAAAATAAAGTCTCCCTGTCCCCCCAAAATAACGAAATAATAAACAGGGAAGATGCAGACCACCTTTACTAGTTTAAAACAAAAGCTAATACTACCATATCAGGCCAAAAGCAACCAATATTCTCCCATTCTATTCTTTTAATCGTAGAAATTTTCAAAAGGCAAGAATTAAACCAAAATGAAAAAACTTGAGACTTTTAGAAACTCCCAGGGCAAACCCAGAGAAAATGAAGCATAAATTTTGAGGGCACAATATACCTTCTGATTATACAATGTCTGCCTTCAAGAGACCAGTATTTCAATCATCCTGACAGAAATATCAAAACTCCAAGGAAAACAGAGTTCCACAGGGATGCACAGAACAACAGACCACGTTCCCAGAGTGGAAATAATGCTGGGGAGCAACAGCTTAGAAGTTTAGTGTGGGTAGAAACCCGAGCAAGCATCCCATAAAATCATGCCATCGATCGTGAGGGACACCAGATGGGGTGCGACTGTGCGCGAATGCAGCCCACAAATAGAAAAGCCTACAGCACGTGCCTAAGAGCTGTCTCGCCGAAAGGACAGTGGGAAGGAAATGACCTGGCTCCCCACCACTCCACCATAACATCATCTTCTTGCACATTTTGATGAATAACAGCAAAAAAATGAGTGGCTGCAACAAAACAGCTATATATAGAGTAGCCAGGAGTTACCACACCCACTTTATAAAACTGTCCCCAAAAAAGCAGCCTAGGAGCCTTCCTCCTGCCCCTCCCACTCCCCAGCCCTGTTCCTTTCCTAACTTAGAAAGGAAGCCCTGGTAACGTTCTAATGTGTCACACACAGCAATGGGCTGAGAAATGTCCCTCCCTGGCTAGCCTCTCCCGCCCTTCCCGTACTCCCCACCCCCACATTAACGGCCACAGACATTTCCTACCAACACATAAGCCCGGTCCAGACACCAAGAAAACAGGACCGACATTTCAACCAGGATTTTTCCCCAGACTGTGAGACAGGTGGGAGCCCATAAAACTCAATGCAGCCAGCATGCCTGGTTGGAAAGCTGGGGCTACAAGGATTATTTATGTAAAAAGCAATGTCAATTTTAATCAGATGAGAAAAGGAAAAGCACAGAAACTAAATTATATGGCCCAAACTAACATGAGAAAAACACTTGCTATATCCTGAACTCTTTCACTCAACTTTTATTTAGTATGAGACTTGTAAATTATAGCTTTGATACTCAACACATAGAGATACACATACTCAGTTTTAAAGACTTAAATCTGTAACACAGGACTTTGTGGGATGCAGTAGTTGGGGATCATGTCTACTCTCTCCCTTAATTAGGGAGGAAAAGGGTTTGCAGGTGGCTTTGTGATCTGGCAGCCCTAGGCTTACATTCCAGTCGGGGCCCTCACAACCCATGCTGGCTGGGCTGGTCATCTACCCTCACCAGAAGCCGACATTCTCATTCACAGCATGGGAACACCACCTGCTGAAGAGGGGTTTGATATATACAACACTTGCACAGCACCTGGCACATCACAGGCATTCAGACAGTAACCAGTGGTGGCAGATGTACAGATAACGGTCAAGAAAGATTTTACCATAGAGGACAGCATCGGCATTAATGGCTTTGAGAGAAAAGGAAATAAACACAGTATTTTTAATCTTATACTTTGACGTTGCAAGCAAGTTGCTACTTTCTGGATGCACTTACTTTACTCTCATATGAGGCAGGATTCTAAAGGTGTTATCTCACCCGGGATGGCAGGTCCTGGCCTCTCATGCTGCTCCCTGACAGTTGCTGCTAAAGACCGAGAGCATAGCAAGAGCATGGCAAGCATGTGAGGGCCAGGCCACTGCATAACTGCCAGCCTAGTTTTCAAAAGAAGGCCCCATATCCACACTGCAGGTTGTCACAGGAAATCTACGTGATTCCACCTCAATCCTGCATGGAGCTCAAAGTCAAAGGCTTCCAGCTCTTTGGTTCAGGGGACCGCTACCCTCTCACAAGCAGACTAAATCCTATCGAGAATTCAACATCCAGCAGCTTGAGACTGGGCCTAATAAACAATGCCATGAGATAGGAGAGAAACACCTAACGATGAATCTTGCAAATTTTGCAATTAAATATCAGAAAAGTAATACATACACTGACCAGCTAACAAAATGCTGGCACTAAACCACTCTACAGTGAAGCCCCTTCTGTGAGGAGCTGCTCTCATTGGACACACTAACAGGGTACACTGAGCTGAACTGGCACGTGAAGAAAAGGGATGGCCTGAAACCATCAAATTAACACCGGTTCAACAGGCTCCTAGACTCAAGAGACATTAAGACAAGTGCAACAAACTCAGATGCAGGTGAAGTGACTTCAAAATTGTGAAATATATTCAACCCCTGTGCAAATTGTTTTTGGTTTGGTTTGGTTTGTTTGTTTCATGAGCTAGTGAGGCTCCCTTGCACGCCAGTCAGCTTTCAACACCATGGTACGCAAAAGGGCAGTGAATACTGGAAAGAATTTCTCGTAATCATGAATTCACATTTTTAAAAAAACTATCTACAATCAAGAAAAATCTAACTTTATTTAGTATTAGACTAACTTATTTCAGCTAGTTGGATGTCAAAATATTAGGCAATTTAAACTTTAATTTGTGTGAGACTAGTTAAGTGGAAGTATTTACAACAACATTCTAGTCAAATATTCCCAATATTTGTGTGGTAGCTACAAAATTAAAAAATAGAGGAATTGTACTTTCTAGCCCTTATCATTTAAAAGTTAAAACTAAGCCAGGCTCGGTGGCTCAGCCTGTAATCCCGCGCCTTTGGGAGGCTGAGGTGAGTGGATTGCCTGAGCCCACGGGCTGGAGACCCGCCTGGGCAGCGAGACCTCATCTCTACAATAAATCAAAAAAATCAGCTGGGCGTGGTAGCGCATTCCGGCTACTTGGAAGGCTGAGGCGGAAGGATTGCCGGAGCCCAGCAGGTCGAGGCTGCGGTGGCCAGGAGTGGCCACTGCACTCCAGTCTGGGTGACAGAGACTTCAACTCAAAAATAAAAATAAAAGTTAAACTAATAAAGTTGTCCCAAAAAAACCCCATGATTTTTATGTTATTCCTGCAGATCCTAGCATATCTGTCATGCAGAGCAAGGATGAACCAAAAAGTAAATGCAAGAAAAAAAAATGTCAAACTTTCAGAATCCAAATTATCCAAGAGTGCCCTCTCACAGGTTCCAGGGGTATTCTTCAACAGCAACAGTAATAAAGAAAGGACTCCAACTCAAAAAAAAAAAAAAAAAAAAAAAGAAAGGAATCACCACGAACCTGAAGATGTGGATGGATCAATGTGAGAAGAGGAAGTAAAGCAAAATGAATAAACAATGGGAGCTAATTTATATGTACATACATGTACACACACACACACACACACACACACACATACACACAGTTTTGACCAGCATCTTAAAGACTTCTCACAGGCACAATTTTCAAATTACAATTTTAAAAAATTTGCCTTAAAGCATCTGTGTCATTTACACATGTCATTCATATATACTAGGAACCGTAAACTATTTTTTTAAAGATTTCAAATATTAGCCTCCAATATATGCAATCCTTCTTGAACTGAAATGACCTATTCCACAGAATTCCAAAATAGGGTGTTTTATGACTTTTCCAAGTTATACACATACCCACATATACACACACAAACTAAGAAAAACCAGGCACAAACAAACCCTATCTAAAAATATTTGAGGATTATACTTTTAAATTTAAATTGTGTTTTTATCAAGTTCAAGCATGGTTTGAGCCTTAAGTAGAGGGGAGTAACACTTTATAAATTAATTCATTAATCATCTATACTGTGAAATAGGTAACTGCAAAGTCAATTATATACATGAATGCCCAAGAACAGAGGGCAAATGACCTCACACGGATACTAATGCAGAAACAACCCTTCCCTGCAAATGAACCTTATCCCTGGAAATTCCTTTTTTAACATCAGGGAATGGTGAGGCACTGCAGACCATCCCACAAAAGCTGCTTGTTTTTCTATCTGGACAGCAGCACAAATCACGGGAGTGGGAAAATGAAGCAGCAAAGATGGTGACTGACCATATCTAAAGACTGTCTTTGAAATAAGCAAACTTGATTCACAGGCCCGCTGAACTCCAAAACTCATACTTCTTACAGAATACCAGAAAAGGATCTCTATTTCTCCACATCTATCTTCAAAGTTTCCCTAGATTACCCTTAGCAATTACAGGAAGCTTGGTCCTACATGGGCAGACTGAGCACAACTACTACATTTCAAATCAACAGAAAATCTTTCCAAAATAACTCAGTTTTGTTCAAGTTTGCTTAGAGAATTTACTTACACTGGCTTTGGCTTTTGCTGATTTTTTTTTGCTTTTATTTGCGTTCCCTTGATTACTAGTGAGGCTGAATATTTATTTGTTGGCCATTTGTACCTCTAAATTGTCTGCTTGTTTTTCTTTTGGGTTTTTTCTTAGTGATTTGAGGAAACCCTTTATGAATTATGTATATATATTTCTTTGTCTGACATTTAATAAAGATTTTCTCTCAGTTTCTTGTTAGCCTTTAGAAAATGGTATATTTCTAAATAACAGTCAAATGGGTTTGTCTGTTTGTTTGTTTTGGTATCTAGTTCTATGAATTTTAACACACGCAACCACCACACCCAGGACACAAAACAGTCCCCAGTCTCCCTGCCTCCTGGCCCCCTTGTACTCACACTGCCCCCACCCCAACAATCTATGCCAATCTGTTTTCTGTTACTACAGTTTTTTTTGCCAATGTCATATAAATGGATTCACATGGCATGTAGCCTTCTGAGACTGCCTTATTTCATTCAACATTAACAGAAAGGCTGTACTCTGGTTAGTGTATCTATTCACACCTACATCATTTTAATGTTAACAACAGCAAAGAAACAGACAGACAGCAAAGGGCCCCTAGGCCTTCCCAACAGCGGGGCAGCAATGCCACAGACCTCTTTCCTGGAACTGAAGAGAAGGTCCATAGAGCTGTCGGGATAAATCTGCCACCGTTTACAGAAACCCTTCCTCCTGAGAAACCTTGTGCAACTCATCCCTGTCTATAACAGGGCTATAGACTGTAAGGAAAGCAGCCTGATCAACTCACGTGGGCACCGCAAACCCAAAGTACCCTAGACTTAGAATCCAGGCTTTGTGTTAACTACATTTTCATGAATGCTTTCTCTGTCAGTATAACTGCTAAAATGTACTCAATTATGAAAAAGTCCAAATAGAGTAATGCTTCCAAAACCCTACCTATAGATTACTCTGCAATCTTCCCCCACCAGACAAGAGCAGACATTTGGTTAATTAAAAGAGTCAGTAATCTATAACTCAAGTTCATCACCAAGATGAGGTTTTACACTTCTATAGCCGCTCTGCCACCAGACCAAATATGACGGACACTCTGAGGTCACACAGGGAAAAACCTCAAACCCGACGCCCTCCGCCTGCTGCCTGGATTCTCACTCTGGTTTGCTCTGCCTCCACATACCACCTTTCCCAAGCGGCAGGTGGTTAACAATTTGGGTTTCAAGGGGCTTCCTTATGTGGAGGGGGAACAGAAAAGAAGAAATTAAGGTATCAACTATTCAGTAAGCAAATTGTTTCCATTAGTGAGAAAGAAGTGAAAATGAGTACTTATGCACTTGCTAGCCATTAAACATGAGCATAAGATTTCCCGTACGCAAGACTGTCTACACAGAAGGCTTAATAACATTCAAGAGCTAGGAGACCACATTGGAGACTCTAGTCATCTGTTGCCCTCTGAGCCTTATGAAGTGGCAGGGAGCGGGGCACTGCAGTAGATTAGGAGCAAAGACCTGTTCTGGGACACAGGAGGCTGAGACTAGAGTCCCAGGGCAGGGCGGGGAGCAGACAGGCAGCAGCACACGCAGGGTCTCGCAGGACCTCTGCCTACTTCTCTGTGCTCCTGTCGCCTCAGTTCAGAGGTTCAGCAACGGGAATTCCCAGATTGGTCCCAAGTGTAACTCGGCAGCCAGACTTCCTAAGTGCCAGAATCACTGGGAAGTCTCCCTGTTCATGTTCAGGCCCTTTCCTACCGCCCCCTCAAACAGCTGGTCAACAGACTGGACGGAACGCTGCGGCTGCTCCATCTCCACCTGCTCCCTTGCTCCAGCTGGGATCCCATCCTGGTCCCTGCCCTCCATCAGATTAAATGGGGGTATGATGATATAAAAGACCGCATCTCCATCCACGAGGCAAACCATACCATCACCCTTGTCAGCTCACCCAAGTCAACTCAGCTGAACATGGAAGGAAGAAACGAGGGAAACAGTATCACAGCAAAGGCCTGACATGAGAATACAGTGGGAGTCTCACTCAAATCCATTCTTCACTGTCCATAGCTACTATTTCCTGCCAGTGGTGATATTAAAAATGTGTCAAGACAATGCACTTAAGGAAATAAAAAACAATTCATTATAGAATTGAGGGGGAGTGAGGGGGGTTGTTATGACTGCTTTTTATAGTAAAACACAGCTAATCCCTATCAGCATAAGTGATTTTACTAGGCAGTAAAGTGTGGCTATTGATTAAGAATTTGACTTTTCTCTGGAATTCTGCCAAGGATATGAGATAAAATTTTATTTTCTCAGTAGAGGAGTCAAGTAAATAAACTTAAAATAAATATTGGATACAGCTGATTTAGATGATGACCGCTTCAAACACATCTTTCCCTTTCAGTGAGAAGCAAATCCCAAATTTATCCTAACATTTAAAAGGACTAAAAAGACCATTCTAATCACATTTTTAATACACACTTAAAGAACATATTTAAACCACATGCTTCATTTTGAACACCACTGGCTTCATTTAAATCTTGGTTAATCATTTAAATGGTGAAAACGGCTTCTTTAAATCTTTTTTTGAATCTTGGATGGTTAAATTGCAGAGGGAAAAAAAATACAATATCCCACATCAATAAGTCAGTTTACAAGGTCTCAATGAAAACATTCTTTCAATGATTATTTTACTGCTCTTCTTTGATTTCTTAAAAGTCACTTATGGGGTTATTTTTAGAAATCTCCTTGTTTTCCTCTGAAACTGACTGTACCACCTACAAAGAAACCAACATTCACTATCAAATTACATTTTCTTTGACTTTCCTTTTCAAAATATTGAGGGTAACAAGGACCTATTTCCTAATACAATAATTATTAGTGGTGCTCACAATGACCAAAGCTGTCAGTCCTCTGAGTATCAACTGAAGCGGCACAGCAACCTTGGAGGCCAGCTAGCTGAGCGGACTTAAAGCATAAATATGAAGAAAAGATTCCCTGGATACTCCAAGAGGAAACCATCATATCAAAACAGAAAGAGGCATGTGTGCTGCTCCCTCACCAAGCAACAGACCTGATTTTCTTCACAGAGTCCCTGGAAAGAACAGGGCTGCAGGGAGGAGTCCAGAATAAGATTTCATAATGAAAGAAACCCAGCACAGCAAGCCATGACGCTCCAGAATAGCCACAAACCTTTATTCTCCGCATATTCGTTTAATGCCAACCTAAAGCACGCCAGGCAGGTTAAAAATAATGCATTTATGTAAGCACCTCCACCATACACACACTCTCTCTTGCAAGGTTAAATAGGGAGCTCTGAAAGAATGATTTATTGCCACAAGAACAGAGCCCCAAAATAGATTGGCAATAAAAGTGATTGGTCCCAGTGGGGTTGAGAACTAATGTAAGCAACGTCCTGGCCATGAGAGGCGTCCGGGAAAGAGCACCAGAGACCAGAGCAAGCTTCCTGGCCCTGACCCCACCTCTACCGAGTTCCACTCTGGGGGCAAGTCAGGAAACCTCCCTAGAAGTATGACTCCTCAGCTGTAAAATAAAACTAGGCTAGTTCATTTCTGTGAAGTCTTTATTTTTTCTTAATTTTGCTTTGAAATTGGCTTTATCTTTTCCTATGCTGAGCTCAGTACAAGGGAGAAAAGAGAAGTTCAAAATTCACTAACACCTGCAGAAAATCTCAGCTGCTCTTTGACACATAATCACCATGACTTTACCCACATATTTCAACTCTATCCTGCTAACACTAATTGGCCTGCCCACTATGTACCAGGGTTGCATGGGTGACCGGGATCATCAAAATAAATATGGAGTTTCTGTGCCAAGGTCCTGGGTAGAGAATGAAATTACACTGTAGGAGGTAAGACCTTGAGTGACACTGAGTGACTCAAAGCAAAGGAGAAGGGCCACCATTGCTCTGGAGCCCTGAACTACCCAAAGAAAAGTAGAGAGCACTGCTAGGCACTGAGGGCTCAGAAGGAACTACAAAGCAAGCCCACAGGGAAAGGGAAACAGCCCCCAAAGCCACCTCTCTGAATCCCTCTCCAGGGAAGGAGCCCAGTCCCCAGTGTCCCACTCCAAAGCTTGGTGGGTGGCAGCGCCTCTTCCTGAGCACATTTGGTAATAGAGACATCACAGGGCAGCTCATTCTATCTTTGAACTATTTTTAAAGTTCTATTAAACTGAAGTCTATTATCTTACTTTCATCCAAACATTGCTACCAGCGAGGAGAGGAATTTTTTAAAAAGGAAATAAGGTGACCAAGCAAACAGTTTCGGAGCTGAGAAAGGAAAGGCAACCAATAAAAAACCTTTGTCTAAGTCACGTTGGCAATCTTCGTACTGGGCTTGAAACACCCTGATCTGTCTTCGCCAGGCAGTGAGGACCTATTTTTCCATGTTTCTGCATCTTGAGAAATAAAGCCAGACTTTACTGATGGACTTGACCACTCCATTCTCTTTGGTCCCCTGCCTGGTCTACCCTGACTATTCCAACCTCACCCTGACCCCCACCCATTCCACAAATGGCCCCTTTCTGCCCCCTGTTAGACATTGCTGGCCTAGATGCCAGAGCCAAGATCTAGGTCAGGGACTCAGAGCTGCCCAAAGGAAGAAAACACACTTTTAGAAGATGTTCAGGCTACCTCTGGGATGGGACACCACAATGATGCCTACTTAAATTCTGCCCTGGCTCCTGGTTCTAAGTGAAACAACTAAAAGGGAAGTTTGTCAAGTCATTTTGGAGGGCAGAAGAAAAGAGTAAGCTAAAGAGCAACATACCCTAGTCTTGCCCCAAACTGAACGTGAACAGGGGCCAGGGCAGCAGAGGCCACGCAGGCCTAGGCAAAGCCAAGAGCAGATGACAGCTCCTGGGGAAACCCACACTGCCAGGATATGAGCGTTCTGTAGGTGTCCAGTCCAACCCGATGTCTTCTGAGGCTCTTAGGAGCAGAAGTGATTTTCCTACTGTGTATAATAGAGATGTAAGAAAGTCTGGTCTCACAAGCACCAAAAATTCCATCTCCAGCACACAAGAGTCTTTCTAACACAGAGGAGCTGAATTCTGCACAGAATCTATTATTCTGTGACAGGTGGTAGAGAGAGAAAGAAGACAGGCTAGACTTTAGCTTCAGGGCATGAAGGGAATAGTCCCAGTTCTGCTATTAAGAGGTAAGACAGGGCTGCTCTACCGGTCAGTCGCACCAAAAAAAAAAAAAAAAAGCAGCAGCAGCTTTCATTTGAAGGAGCTTATGTTTTCCTAAACCTTTGCTTTCTGCGGGACCTCACAAGGAGAGTGAGCACTGTGGAGTATATTAACGCCAAGCTGACACTGGAGAGTCGGCGTATGTCACTCCCAGCCACAACCAATCTGTTAAAATGAGGCAAAAATAACCCCGCCTGGCAAAAATCAAGAAATCCAGAGGAAGACAGCACTACACCAGGTATTTACTGGCACTGCTAACTTCTGCCTCTGACCATCGCCCTCCCGCTGCGACTGCTCCTTGTGACCAGGGCTGTCCAAGTGACCTCACCGAACCTGGGGAGTTGATTTTGAAAGAGGCCATGGAAAACCGCAAGCCGCCGGACTCCCGCGCGCGCCCAAGCGCAGGCCGCTGCCCCGGTCCGTGGGCGTCCCCAGCCTGGCGGTCCCCAGGGGCCGCCACCGTACCCCTCACGCGCCCTCCGCCCGCCTCTCCAGGCCCGGACCTGGCCCGCCCTCCTGGGCTCTCCAGCGTGGAGTCTGCATCTTCCCTGACCGGCGCCCGGCCCGCTGAGCACCGCGCTCC
>NW_007259473.1:447442-447668 GCF_000164805.1 Carlito syrichta
TCGGCCATCGTCCCCCCTCCCCGGGCAGTGGGTGCTACGGCTGCCCCGTTTCACAGAAGTGTAGACCGAGGCCGGGGTGGTCACAGGCTCCAGGACCGAGCAGAAAAGACACCCGGCCGCCGAGGGGGTCGAGAGGAGAGTCCAGGTGCAAATCGGCCAGACGGGCCCAGAGGAGAGACCACTCTCTCCGCCCGGGAGCGGCCCTGGCCGGGCGCGTCCGGCCTCC